>NC_139544.1:8249250-8538497 GCF_965153285.1 Podarcis tiliguerta
AATGTGGAAAACTGTATCCTAACAAAAACTAAATTTTCAAGAAGTAAATATTTAAAGAAGGGCAGACACAGCACAACAAAGCACATTCATTTATATTTCCATCCTCAGCTGCCAAGGATCTCTCGGGTTTATACCCATCTAATGTTCAGCGCACCATATGTTTCTGAAGCAGCGGATTAGAGAACTTCTCCATGCTTGTGAAAAACATTGTTGCATTTGTCCTGGCCATTTTCCCTCAGCATTTGTTGTTAATTTACAAGTTTCTCACATCCCTCTGATGATTTCTGTCAGCCTGTTTACATGTTTTAAATTTCCCATGGAATGTACGTTTGCCTTACTGGATCTGCAGCAGATTTTCCATAGGAAGAGTTGATTGAGCACAACTGTGCTTTGCCGAGCATTTCAGAGCACTGACATCAAGTACCTGTGGCACACACTGAGCTCAAATTCCCCAAGCATGACTGTCAGGAAGATACGTCCTCTGGTTGTGTGCAGCACTAGAATGAAGGGCTCTGTACATCCTTAGGAATGATAAATTTAAAAGCCCGATATGGCTTAGGACCAGAATGCCCCAATGTATGTTTGCGTTATTTTGTTATGAATAATAATAAAAAAAACATTTTAAATTAGAGCTAAATAATTATTTCACTACAGTGGTCCCTCGGGTTACATACGCTTCAGGTTACATACGCTTCAGGTTACAGACTCCGCTAACCCGGAAATAGTGCTTTAGGTTAAGAACTTTGCTTCAGGATGAGAACAGAAATCGTGCTCCTGCGGCGCAGCAGCAGCAAGAGGACCCATTAGCTAAAGTGGTGCTTCAGGTTAAGAAGTTGCAGGTTAAGTACCGACCTCCGGAATGAATTAAGTACTTAACCCGAGGTACCACTGTACTTAGAAGGGACGCGGGTGGCGCTGTGG
The DNA here is from genome assembly GCF_965153285.1 of Podarcis tiliguerta. Lineage (NCBI taxonomy): Eukaryota > Metazoa > Chordata > Lepidosauria > Squamata > Lacertidae > Podarcis > Podarcis tiliguerta. The sequence goes on from NC_139544.1 coordinate 8,250,172, forward strand.
GTAAAACCTCAGTGCCTAGGGCTTGCCGATCGCATGGTCGGCGGTTCGAATCCCCGCGGCGGGTTGAGCTCCCGTCTTTCGGTCCCAGCTCCTGCCCACCTAGCAGTTCGAAAGCACTCTTAAGTGCAAGTAGATAAATAGGTACCGCTTTATACCGGGAAGGTAAACGGCATTTTTGTGCGCTGCGCTGGTGCTGACTCGCCAGAGCAGCTACGTCACGCTGGCCACGTGACCTGGAAGTGTCTTCGGACAGCGCTGGCTCCCGGCCTCTTAAGTGAGATGAGCGCACAACCCTAAAGTCTGTCAAGACTGGCCCGTACGGGCAGGGGTACCTTTACCTTTTTACCTTACCACTGTACTTGCTCTTGCATGAGCATCCCCAACCCAGATATCATCTTCAGAGCTCCTTCTTCACTGTCCCACCACAGATTGCTGGAGTCCAAAGACAGGGCCTTTGCTGTGGTGGCCCCCCATCTTCAGCATTTCCTCCCCAGAGAGGTTTGCTTGATGCCAACTATATATTTTTGGCAGCAGGTGAATGCCTTTCTATTTGCCCAAGGTCTTTTAAATGTGCTGATATGCCTATTTTATCTTACTAGCGTAGGGTTTTCAAATGATTTTAATAATCTGCCACAATGGCGAATGTTCTGTTGCTTTATTATTTAATGTGATGCTCATCGTTTTTAATTATTCACCGCTGTATGGAAGCCTTTTATGGTTTGCGATGAAGAGAGGAGTTATCTGCAGGCAAGTAAATAAATAAATGGAACGCGGGTGGCGCTGGGACACGGATGGCGCTTAGGACTTGCCATTCAGAAGGTCAGCGGTTCGAATCCCCGCGACGGGGTGAGCTCCCGTTGCTCGGTCCCTGCTCCTGCCAACCTATCAGTTCAAAAGCACATCAAAGTGCAAGTAGATAAATAGGTACCGCTCCGGCAGGAAGGTAAACGGCGTTTCCATGCGCTGTTCTGGTTCGCCAGAAGCGGCTTAGTCATGCTGGCCACATGACCCGGAAGCTGTATGCCGGCTCCCTTGGCCAATAAAGCGAGATGAGCATCACAATCCCAGAGTCGGTCACGACTGGACCTAATGGTCAAGCGTCCCTTTAACTTTTTAAATAAGTAAATATTCAAGGCAAGGAAGAAGGCAAGGAAGGGGGAAAGGCAAATTAATCTCTGTAGAACTTGCAACACAAACCTCAGCCAAGAGACAAGTTGCTGAAAGGAGCCTCACATTCATACTTTTTGAATCTTAAAGCAAACTCCTCTTTTTTTTCTTTTTTCAATGTGTTCCTTGTCTGGCCTGCATATGGGTCAGTCTGGTTCAATGGAAAGTGTTGGATGGCTTTGGATCAAATCCTAACAGAGGAACAAAGTTACTGGGTGGCCTCCTATGTGTGACTCATACAGATCATATTTGCAGAGTACCCTCCTTCTTCCTTTTCTCCCTTCCCTCCCATGTTTCCAGTTCAGATGTTAGTGTCAAACTGGCTGTGCACCAAAAAAGGAAGGCCTAATGGAATAATGTGTGCGAAATCCACAACCACCTTAGCTCAAAGGAAGCCCTGCTCTAATTCCCGTTTTCCGTGGAGATGGGGAAAGGGCCAATGCATGTTAAGATCTGCGTGATTTCTGATAAAATGTGTGTAGTTATCCACACGTCTGATCTCTGCCTTCAGGCCTTAATTCCTTGCTTATGAAATTAGCAAAATTACTCATCTACCTCATCAAGCTAAGATGACTCACGAATGGGACTAAGGCAGTCCCATTTTTCAAAGAGGGCCAGGTTTGAAGTGAAGGGTCGTGAGTTGTTGACCTTTTTTTAGGATTGAAGTTGTTGAGGTTTTTGGGGGGGATTTTACCCCAGGGAATAAACTGCCACAGACCCCCCAGAACAGACTTTGGACATGCCTAGACTAGGGGACTGTTAATATTCCTGAGAATGAAGTATGGCATGGCCTATAAATCTCATTGCAACGGTGAATATGCCAACTTAAATGATTAAAAACAACATTTGAATATATTGTTATGAGTTTTGAGGGTGGGGATGGGGTTAGAATGAATGCCTGGGCCTCTAATTCTTGGAATAACCAGGCTAGATTCCTGCTGAGGTAATAGGCCACTAATGGGAACAAAGGAAGGGGCTCTGTGCAAGATAGAAAATGAGTGAAAACCCCTCCCTCAACTCACGGGTTGTTAGAAGGACAAAGGCAGAGTTGAGGGCAGAGAGTGAAGTGATGTGAGAAAGAAGGAATGCAGCAAGATGGGAACCAAGAGAGACAGAGAGATTTTGATTTCTGTCTGCAACTATGGGACCAGCAAGGCCCCCTTGAGGTGTTAATGCTGTGAATCCCTCCATCATAGGCTCAGGTTGTATATATAAATAAACCATATATCATAAAGACACTACAGTCTCTGCTGTACCAGATTTAGGTTTGATGAGGCCCTAAGCTACTGAAGGTAATGGGGCCCTTTCTATGTCCAGCTGTCCTTTGTCAACAACAAATTGTCACTGTTTTTTTGTGTTGAATATATGCTATATGGTAATTTATGGACCTAATAGGTATCTAAAGCCATTTGCACATGTTGCCATGCAACCAGTCCATGCAGAATGTAGGCACCCTATATCTAGAAATGAGCAAACCAGTGATATTTTAGGGAGCAGGCGATCAGGCGGGGCCCATTACTTACATCATAGGAGCCTACACAACACAAAACGCTGTTGCTGCATGTGGGTTTTATTTTATTTGTTTTTTATCTTATATTTTGGAAATGTACATCCAGTTTTCCCCCCCTGTACATTTTGGGGGCCCCCAAGAGAGTGGGGCCCTAAGCTATAGCTTGTTTAGCTTATACATAAATCCGGCACTGGCTATACCTCATTTTGAAGGAGACCCCTGGAATCTCGGACCGCTAGGAGGTTGGGGTGACGTGCAACAATATAATAATGCCTTTCGGGACTGTTAAAGTATCATTCATTGTCATTCAGAATGAGGCACACCCAAATACCGAGCAAAAATAGAGCAGGTTGAGTACTGCCAAAGCCATCTGCCAGACAAACAAACCCTGAAATTTGCATTTGAATTTTTTGACCAATGTGTTTCCAATGTGTGCCTTCCCTTTGTGTTTTCTGTTTGGTGCATTCTGTGTCCCATACTTCCTCTAAGCAGTTCAGAGAAGAATTTTAGCCTTCCGGTGATATGCATAACAGTCTGTAGACACGCCATACATTTAAAGCAGCCGCCGCCCCCCAAGAATCCTGTGAACTGTATTTTGTTAAGGATGCTGGGAGATGCAGCTGTGTGGGGGTAAACTACAGTTTCCAGGGTACTTTGGGGGGAGTGCTTTAAATGTACGATGTGTCTTCAGCCCGGGGCATAAAGCTTCAAGGAATGGCTCACTCTTGCCTTGCTTACACGTTCCAAGAGAGGAGAAAAGATGAAATATACTCGGAGTCAAGTGCGGATTTCATGCTCTTTATTCAGCTCGTAGTGGTGAGGAGGAATGGAAGTTCTGCCAGAATGTCTGCTTTATATACATTATTTACACAATGGGCCCCACATGATTGGCTAATTCCGGGATTCTCCTGTAGGCCAATCAGGTTGTGGGTTCACTTCCACCTGGGTTGGGTGGCTTCTAGGACCAATCAGACTGCTGCATTCTGAATCCTATTCAACTCAGTACATAACAAAAGAGTACATGGGTCAAGGATTATGGTAGTTGTAGTCCAAGACATCTGGCCCACACAAAGTTAGGGAAGGCTGGTGTAGGCAAACAGCAGCTTTTAAGAGAGCTGAACACAATTTGAAAGGGGTTGTGAACTCATTCCAGTTGTGAACTCACATATTTTGTCCCATTGACTCTTCTGTTCAAACAGGTTCGACATGGTTTTGTAACAGGGTAGCAGACCAAGCCTGCTGATCAGCGACTATTATAGACAGGTACACGTATCAAATTGACCAAACTACGGGAGGCAGTGGAAGACAGGAGTGCCTGGCGTGCTCTGGTCCAGGGGGTCACGAAGAGTCGGACACGACTAAACGACTAAACAACAACACGCATCAAATACTGTGTTCATGATTTCAAACTGCTTTCAGTTGTCTGAAAAAATCTTGCTCCTGCCTTCGAAAATGAACATTACATTAAAGTCCCTGTGGGCCCTGAAACTAAAACACTGGGCAACAATTTTTTACTTTTTGAATGTTGTCTAGATTTCTACAACTGATTTAGGGTATTTTTGCACGGCTGAATCAGGAAATGGCATCCGTTTCTCTACATCAGGTCAGGGTTTTGTGCTATGTTGATTTGAAAAAAATCAGATCTTGTGACAAAATCGATTACATTTTTGTGGCATTATCAGCTGATTTTTGTCAACACATATCATCCTAAATATGTTTTTAAGAGAAAAAAATGTTTTTCCAACAACATATATTGATTACCTGATAGAAACATTGATTACTGTAAACTGAATGGTGGGCATTGATAAAGGTAAGTACACGTAAATTGCATGTTGCGTCACCATTTTTCAAACTTCAGGGCTTGAACTTCCGTTTCTTGGAACTCCTGGAATGCTCAGCGGCAGGGAGGTCTCTCTTCAGAGTCCCACAGTAGTCAGCCATCATGACTGCGTCCCAGCGACCCTGTTGCCTGGTCTCCATCTCTTTCATGTCCTGATGGAATCTCTCCCCCTGCTCGTCACTCATTGAACCCAGGTTCTCAGGAAACCCGTCCATATGTGAAAATAGGTAGTGCATCTTGACGCTCATGTTGCAGCCCAGGTTTCTGAAAGCAGCCAGCATGTTGTTGACAAGTTCTGCGTAGTTTCTGGCCTTATTGTTGCCAAGAAATTTATTCACTACCAAAACAAATGCCTTCCACGCTTCCAGTTCCACTTCGTTCATTGAGTTTCCGAACTCTGGATCTCTGATGAGCTGACGGATCTGAGGACCGTCAAAGATGCCAGCTTTCAACTTCTCCATGGTCAATCCTGGAAAAGCCTGGCACAAGTAAGTGAAGCAGTCAACATCCTTGTCCAGAGCCTTGGTGAACTGCTTGATTAAGCTGAGCTTGATGTGCAGCGGTGGGAAGAGTATTCTGTCTCTGTCCACCAGAGGGTCGTTGATGATGTTCCTTTCTCTGCAAGGCACCAATTCCTCCTGCACAGGCCAGTCCTTCTTCGTGTAATGCTGAGCACGGTCCCTACTAACCCACATGCACAGAAAACATGGGTACTTGGTGAAGCCAGACTGTTGTCCCAACAAAAAGTTCACCATCTTCAGGTCAACACAAATAAACCACTTATGCTGATCATAACCAATTTTCTCCAGCACATACTTCACCGCTTCATAGTTCTCCTTCAGTGTAGTCGAGTGAGCCAGGGGTATAGAGGCAAACTGGTTGCCATTGTGTAGCAGAACACATTTCAGCGATCGCTTGCTGCTGTCAAAGAACAGTCTCCAATCTCTGGGTTCGTACTGTGGCACTCCAAGCTTGAGCAGAAGCTGTGCAATATCTGCACAGTACACCAAGTCCTTCTCTTCCGAGAAAAAACGGAGGTACTCTTGATGCCTGTTGCGGAAGAAGCTGATGCGAGCACTGTCAGAGAGGAGGTTTTTTCCCTTCAATCTGGATGCCAACAGTTTGACATGGAGTTTCCTATACACTTTGTGGAGCGGCTGCCCCATTAACTTAGTTTTGATCCCCCAACTTTATGCTTTGCTGCACCAATTTATGGAAGATTTCGAGGTTTTATGACTTCAAACTGATCCCTTTTCGACATAATCACCCAGAACTATCGGACCTGAATACTTCTTGTCATTAAAATAATCACTTCCAATCAAAACAATTATTTGACATGGCATTTTACCCCCACAAACTTCTTCTAAAATGCTCCACACAAGCGTACATGTGAACAAAAATGTAAAAAAAGACATGTGGCCATAGCTCAAAAACTTGACCTGATTGAGCAAAACCAATGTGATTTTTGGATTCAGCGCATCAGATTCGTCCTAAATCTACTGAAAAAACGCAGACAACAAATTTGTTGTTGACCAGTGAAATCAATTATGGAATGATTCATTTGTTAATTATTTCTTCCCTTAGATTGCAAAGACAAAACAATATACCAGAAGCTATTCAAGTCCCAGTTCAAGTTTTCTGCTTTTTTTGTGTGGGACGGATGTTTTTGCCCCAGCAAGAACTTTAAGAAAATTTCACCGAGGCTCTGCAGTTTGACCTACATTTGTTTCACCTCAAGATTTTAGTCCAATAAAACAGCTATGTTATATGTTTCCTGGCCAGAAGAACAGAACAGAGAAGTGTAATAACCACTGGCAAACATCTGTACTATGTTTGGGCTGTGTGTACTAAAAAGACCTCAAATAAGCACCAATTCAAGGGCCAAGTTTGCTAAATCCCACAGCTAGATGGAGGGCTTGTGTGGTAGATAAATTTGCACAGTAACTTAAGCCCCTTGCTGCAGATGTTTGGAATTGTACGTGCTATCAGGAGGCACGGATAAAGAATCAAATATGGAATTAAAACGGCTGTAACTTAGGGAAGCATCACTAAAAGGAGGAAACGCATCACCAAAAATGAGGGCAGAAATTTGCAAAAATAAATAAATTGCACAATGCTAATTTATAGGTGTAGATGCAGATTAAGAAAGAATTACTGTTATTCAAATATAAATAATATAATCTGGAGAAGGCTGGCCAGGGAATCCAGAATGCGGCAGCTAGACTGGTGACTGGGAGCAGCCGCCGAGACCATATAACACCGGTCTTGAAAGACTTACATTGGCTCCTAGTACGTTTCCAAGCACAAAGTGTTGGTGCTAACATTTAAAGCCCTAAACGGCCTCGGTCCAGTATATCTGAAGGAGCATCTCCACCCCCATCATTCTGCCCGGACACTGAGGTCCAGCTCCGAGGGCCTTCTGGCGGTTCCCTCACTGCGAGAGGCCAAGTTACAGGGAACCAGGCAGAGGGCCTTCTCGGTGGTGGCGCCCGCCCTGTGGAACGCTCTCCCATCAGATGTCAAAGCGACAAACCGCGATAAACAACTACCTGACATTCAGAAGACACCTGAAGGCAGCCCTGTTCAGGGAAGTTTTTAATATGTGACATTTTAGTGTATTTTTCATCTTTGTTGGAAGCCGCCCAGAGTGGCGGGGTACAAATAATAAATTATTATTATTATTATTATTATTATTATTATTATTATTATTATTTAATTATTATATTATTTACTACCCGGGTGCAATTTGATGGGCAATTTCAAGGCTTTTCCTGCTGTGGGGTTCCTTATCTTTAACTGGGGCAGAGCCGTGGTGCCACCCTCCCAGGCTCTGCCCCACCCCCAAGAATCCTGTGAACTGTGGCATTACTATGGTTTGCCCTGATAGGGATGGGATGCAGCAGGGAAGGAATGACAAGGTCAGATTTTTCAATTTTTCAAATTCAAATTTCAAATTCCATTTGGAATTGGCATCTGAAAGATGAGGAAGTGAAACTGGTAATGATACACTGGGCAAAAGACTTTGGATATCATATACAGCTTGAAGAATGGGAAAGGTTGTGGAATGAAAGGATAAAATTTACAGCCTGTAATGTTTGAAAGAGAATATGATGAAAATGATGTATATTACACCAGTGAAATTAGCTAAAATGTCTAAGACAAATAATAAATGTTGGAAATGTAAAGAAAAGAAGGAACATGTTATCATATGTGGTGGCAATGTAAGAAAGTAAAGAATGATATATAATGAGATGAAAAGAGTCCTGGGAACTGTAGTTTCCCCCTCACAAAACCATAGTTCCAAGTACTCTTGACAGACTACAGTTCCCAGGAGCCTTTGGGGGAAGTCATGCACTTTAAATGTCTGGTCCATTTACAGTGCATAATCTGGTTGAAGTGTCACAGTTAAAAACAACCAACAAAAGATATCCTGATCCGGCATTCTTGCTCACTTGTAGCCAGTTACAAATTGCCCTTTCAGACCTGACGGTATAACAGTTGCTCACAACATGCGCCCACAAAAGTGAACTTGTGGCTTCAGCATGTGTGTGTGCAGGCGCATGCCTGGGTGCCAACGTATGCAAGTTTTATGTAGAAAATAAGGGATGTGGACTTTTGCATGGCTATCTATCACAGAGTGTCCGGCTCAAGACGTAAACTTCTAGCACAGGGGTCAGCAAACTTTTTCAGCAGGGGGCCGGTCCACTGTCCGTCAAACCTTGTGGGGGGGCCGGACTATATTTTGAAAAAAATAATGAACAAATTCCTATGCCCCACAAATAACCCAGAGATGCATTTTAAATAAAAGAACACATTCTACTTGTGTAAAAACACCAGGCAGGCCCACAAATAACCCAGAGATGCATTTTAAATAAAAGGACACATTCTACTCCTGTAAAAAAACACTGATTCCCGGCTGGATTTAGAAGGCGATTGGGCCGGAACCGGCCCCCGGGCATTAGTTTGCCTAACCATATTCTAGCATTTTTCAAACAGATGCACCTGCAAAAATATTTTTTTATTTATTTCTTTTTTCTTCACAAAAGCAATGTATGCACTGTCTGCTCAGGCTACCGCCCAAAGAAATGGCAGGTGCTTCTTCTCATGGCCCTCTTCATGTCCCAGCTCGTCTGAATATTAAAAGGGCCCATTTGTGCGCATGGGGGTAAAGGAGGGGTCAGGGTCATATTGTTCTCATTTTCCTTTGTTCCCTTAGAACAAAGCAAGGAGTCAAACTTGAATCCTCAGAGTGGAGGGAAGCCAAACAGCATGCTTGGGAATCGGTTTGCATCTGTAACTAGTGTAATGTTAATTAATTTGGAATAGACTCACAGGCACTCTCTGTCCTCACTTGGTTTGTTTTTTTGCTTTCTCAATATAATGCTCAGTTCACTCGTTTTCCTCTTATTTTTCATAGCTCAAGTGGTTTTTTTTTAAAGTCTGCTATCTATTTATGTAGAGCTGCTGGTTAATTTTTTTTCAAAATCCAAATTAAGAATTGTAGGGATGGTTAGGGTTTTGGATGGGTGTGTGTGTGTCAATTCCATTGTCATATTAAATTGCAATTCTGTTGTAAACCCAAACTGAGGTTTGGAGTTCTTTAAATCATACTGTATTCAATGGGGCTTACTCCCAGGTAAGTGGAGTTCGGTCTGCAGCCTTAATGGGTGATGTAAAATGTTACATTCAGACAGCACTTTATTCTGTTTTCCCATCCTTCCCTTACCTGATAATTGTTGCATCTTATGTGAGCTTTCAAATGATGTAAAAGCCACTTCTAATGGAATCTACTAAAAGTCTTGGGCTCATTTCCATGCTAGCTGCTTCTCCCTCAAAATATTTGCAACCCTGTTAAACTCAGAAAATCGCAGGACGATTTTCACTGTGCAGAGTGAAGTCAATAACCCAAAATGCATCGCGCTTTACCCTCAGCAAAGCTTTGTGATTTGACTCTTGCTTGCCACGCCAGACTTATGGGCACAACCTAAGAACATAAGGAGAGCCAACTGGGTGAGGCGAATGCGGCCTAGGGCCCACGTACCTACGGGACTGCCTCTCCTGGTATGCCCCGCGGAGGACCTTACGGCCCACAAATGACAACATTTTGGAGGTCCCAAGTCGCAAGGTGGTTAGATTGGTCTCAACTAGGGCCAGGGCCTTTTCAGCACTGGCCCCGATGTGATGGAATGCTTTGTCACAGGAGACTAGGGTCCTGCGGGACTTGACATCTTTCTGCAGGGCCTGCGAGACAGAGCTGTTCCGCCTGGCCTTTGGACTGGACTCAGTCTGACCCTTATGTTTCCCTCCCCTTATGGTTTTGGTCTATGGGCTACTATTAAAATGAGGCTGCATTTTAAATTGCATTTTAACCTGTATTTTAAATTGGTTCCCCCCCCCCTCCTATTATGTTTTTAGTGTAATTTTACTGGTGTTAGCCACCCTGAGCCCAGCTCTGGTCGGGGAGGGCAGGGTATAAATAAAAATTATTATTATTATTATTATTATTATTATTAGCCATTCTGGTCCAGCACCCTGTTCTCACAGTGGCCCACTAGATGCCTGTACACAAAGTTCCAAGTGTTGCGGACTTCTCTCGTGGTGGGATTTGGAAAAGTTGGCCCAACAACGGCAGATCGCCCCCCGCACTGTGACTTACGATTCCAAACATAGCTTTTAGCTGAGAGATTGGCAGAACCCTGCAGAATGGAAACTTAACAGCTCGGTGCCACATCTATTCACTCTGTGAGAGCTGAGATTACGGCTAATCCATAGAGGCTCTGGGCTACTTCCTATTGGAAACCATTCCAACCGTTTTGTGGGAACTTGCTTTCTTGAGGCTTTCTCGGTCTTTTTTTTTCTCTCCTTCCAGGATGCTTTCAAAGTCACCCCATGGCTGCCCTCCAAGTGCTAACAGGACACTGCTGAGGTCTGCACTGACACAATTTGGTCACCAATTGTTTGAAGGTTAGCGCTTAGTGGGTGGCATTGAATAGCTCTGGAATTCCCCCCCCCATCTCCTTGTTACTATTTGGTTGTTTCTCTCTCTCTCTCCCCCATCTCATCTCCCCCCCCTTACTTTTCCCAAGGGAGGTATGGAAAGGGGTGTTTATGGTGGGTGGAAAGAGTCTTTGCAGCTAGCCTGAGACACTGACTGGTTTATTTACTCAAACAACAAACATTCGGCCTGCCGTGAGTGCAGTGACAGAGGGCAATTTCTGAATGGGATGGGACCGTGTGTCTTCAGAGAGGGCCACCCACGTCGAATGGGGCTCCTTGCTTGCAAGGAAATGACAGTTTGAGTCACAGGCTGGCCAACAATGTATGTGTGTGATGCAAAGGGTCTCACAGGCTGTTTGCTAATAGCCAGGGGCGAAAACAGTGCTCCTTATTTTCCTTTGGCTCCTTCCTTCCCTCTCTCCACCCCCCAACTGCCTTCCCTCACAGCCCTCATTCTTCTCACACTTCTTCACGCAGCTGGCACTGAACACCAAAGTGGTCTCCAGGCTTCCTCCTTAGAAGGGCAGGGGGGTCGGGGTGCTGGGGGGGTGGACTGAGATGCTGGATAAACAAACAGAACAATAAGAACGTTTCTCAGTGCTGTGTCCAAAGCTGCCCTCTTGTTGGTTTTATGTCAGCCAGAAAACAAAGGGCTTCTAGGGGAGCCCGAATTGCAGGGAGGGAAACAGGAACCCCCTCTGGGCGTCTGTGCCTGTTCCGAGATGACCGCGCGGAGCTCTTGAACTTGCGAGCTTTGAAAATTCAAGCTCTTTCTGTGTACAGTAAGCAAAATGCAGGGAAGCAAATGGGACACGTTAAAAACAACTTGGCATTCTCAACCCACCCAACTCCCCACAACCCGTAACTGCTTGGCTTGATTTCTTGAGCACACTTAGTAATCTTTCCCTAAGGCCTCTGCTTTCTGGTTTTCAGTCCAATGGAAGTTGACACATCGGGGACAGTGGGGCAGTGATGCGCCACCAACCCCAGTGAGTTTGCCCCTCCCCACCAACCAGTCCAGAGGGTGGCCCTGCCTGCCTCCTTCTTGTTGTTTAGTCGTTTAGTCGTGTCTGACTCTTCGTGACCCCACGGACCAGAGCACGCCAGGTACTCCTGTCTTCCACTGCCTCCCGCAGTTTGGTCAAACTCATGCTGGTAGCTTCAAAAACACTGTCCAACCATCTCGTCCTCTGTTGTCCCCTTCTCCTTGTGCCCTCCATCTTTCCCAACATCAGGGTCTTTTCCAGGGAGTCTTCTCTTCTCATGAGGTGGCCAAAGTACTGGAGCCTCAGCTTCAGGATCTGTCCTTCCAGTGAGCAGTCAGAGCTGATTTCCTTCAGAATGGATAGGTTTGATCTTCTTGCAGTCCATGGGACTCTCAAGAGTCTCCTCCAGCACCATAATTCAAAAGCATCAATTCTTCGGCGATCAGCCTTCTTTATGGTCCAGTTCTCACTTCCATACATCACTACTGGGAAAACCATAGCTTTAACTATACGGACCTTTGTTGGCAAGGTGATGTCTCTGCTTCTTAGTCTCAGTTCATAACCTCCAACCTTTCTCTGGGGAGAAAGTGTTAATGGAGAAATCTGAGGGCTCCCTTGGACACAACAAGGACACCAGCCAGGAATACCAGCGCAAAACAGCAGCCAGTAGGCTTGGTCTTTATTGAAGACTGTCGCAACAGGACTCCCACCTGCCACAAGGTGGAACAAGATGGAAGCCCCAAACAAAAGAGAACCCAAACTTTTATTAGCTGCTAATCCTATTGTTACACCCCCCAAAAACTACATCACTAATACATCATGGTTATATTATGAAAGGGGAGGTCTGGTGGCAGTAATCTGAGCATCCTGGACCCTGCCCCATAGTTCCCCTTAAAGGGAAAGGGAAAGGAGCCCCTGACCATTAGGTCCAGTCGTGGCCGACTCTGGGGTTGCAGTGCTCATCTCGCTTTATTGGCCAAGGGAGCTGGTGTACAGCTTCCGGGTCATGTGGCCAGCAGGACTAAGCCGCTTCTGGCAAACCAGAGCAGCACACAGAAACGCCGTTAACCTTCCCGCTGGAGCGGTACCTATTTATCTACTTGCACTTTGACATGCTAGGTTGGCAGGAGCAGGGACCGAGCAATGGGAGCTCACCCCGTCATGGGTATTCGAACCGCCGACCTTCTGATCAGCAAGTCCTAGACTCTGTGGTTTAACCCACAGCACTACCCACATCCCAATATGATTCCTCTTGCCCTCCACCAAACACCCATCAAGTGTAACAAAAGAGATATTTACATTTCCCTGTTTCCCAGCAAAGGTAATCACACCCTTTTGTCTTCATCTTCTGGAATGGCTACCTGTCTGGCACTTAGGTATCAGGATGCCAAGAATTATCACTCAGGCAGAGGGGCTGCTGAGCAGCTGAGCTCACATGTCTATATGAATTTCTGAAGTTTTCCCAGTGAGCCAGTACATAGATACATTTATCAGTGAATTGCTACATTTGGTATTGTGCATAAGAGACCCTTTGAATAGATAGGAAGAAACTGTGACGAAGGGTTTTGTGGGGACAAATCACAAAAGTCACAAAAGTGATTGTGCTGATTTTGGTAGTGGGCTGCATGTGCGTGATATCTGCTGGAGGGGCAACACCCCCCCCCAACCTATACATAAATTCCTGCAACAAAAGTAAATCTGGTCTATGTGATCCTGAACCCATTATCAGTATACAAACAGGCCTGAGTGTGCATTGAATCCATTGCACCAAGCTACTTTGAAAAGTGAGGGGGAAATGCATTAGCGGAAGGAATTAACCGCTGAGTCATAAAGCTGCAGGCCCTGGAGCATATCTGACTGCACTCATGTACATCTGCTTCACAGAATGTCCAAGGACATAAGCCAGAACTACTGTACGAGTCCTTTCCGCTGGGGACAATGTGAAAGCACAGCAACGGGTCAGGCTGCCAGACTGAGTTGCATGTTGCATTGTAGGTGGAAGCACTTTCCAGATTAGCTGACTTTTTCTCTAGCCTTTTTTTTTTTTTTTTAAAGGTAGAACAATCACTGGTAAAATTCTATTTACTCTTCTCTTTTCCTGAAAGAAAACAGGGATTCTAGAAGGTTGGATGTTGACAATAAGGGGGTGGTGGAGAAGATCTAGCCAAATATATGCTATCGTGCTGAAACATTGGGAATGAAAAGCATTAGGGGTGGAACATAGGGAGCTATCCTGTTTAATCATCTCACCCAGCAATATCTCCTCTGAAAGAGGTAGTGGATGTCTAGGGCTGCCATACATTGCTGTGATTTCAATGGGGAATTGACGTCAAATCTCCAAAAGGCTGCGCTTTGACCTGGATCTTGGTAAGTCAATGGAAAACCACATTTTGCCTAAAAAAATGAAAAAGCTCAACAGCTCTCGGCGTGTCCTGGTTTTTATTTTATCATTTGAAATATGGCAACCCTAGCTTATGCCAACCTCGCCATTTTCCCAATCTGATATGCAGGCTCTGAAGTGTATGTGGATATACAGTGGTACCTCGGTTACATACACTTCAGGTTACATACGCTTCAGGTTACAGACTCCGCTAACCCAGAAATAGTACCTCGGGTTAAGAACTTTGCTTCAGGGTGAGAACAGAAATCGTGCTCCGGCGGCACGGCAGCAGAGGGAGGCCCCATTAGCTAAAGTGGTGCTTCAGGTTAAGAACAGTTTCAGGTTAAGAACGGACCTCCGGAACGAATAAAGTACTTAACCCGATGTACCACTGTACCCTAAAGTACCATTACCAGCCTCATCTCCCCATCTTGTTGGCATAGTAAAGGTAAAGGTACCCCTGTCCATACAGGCCAGTCGTGTCCGACTCTAGGGTTGTGCGCCCATCTCACTTAAGAGGCTGAGGGCCAGCGCTGTCCGGAGACACTTCCAGGTCACGTGGCCAGCGTGACGAAGCTGCTCTGGCGAGCCAGCACCAGCGCAGCACACGGAAACGCTGTTTACCTTCCCGCTATAAAGCAGTCCCTATTTATCTACTTGCACTTAGGGGTGCTTTCGAACTGCTAGGTGGGCAGGAGCTGGGACCGAAAGATGGGAGCTCAACCCGCCGCGGGGATTCGAACCGCCGACCATGCGATCGGCAAGTCCTAGGCACTGAGGTTTTACCCACAGCGCCACCCGCGTCCCTCCTCCTTGGCAAAGGACAGGCTAAAAATCCAAAGAGAGAAATAGCCATTCTCTCTGGATAGTATTTAGAGACTAGAGGTTAGTGCCCATCATCTGTTATTGTTGCCGTTTGTTGAGGAGAAGTACTTCTTGCTTCCTTTCTCTGCCCTGTTTCACGAGCCTCATTCATGAAAGGCTGCAAAAGAGAAAAGAGAAAAACCAAGACAAGATTGGGCAGAGCAAAACACTGGGAGACCTGCAGCAGAGCATATTGAACAGCTGCTAGACCTATAGAATCCACACTGTTTCCTGCGCTGATTGTTCCAGGGGGTTGAGCTTATTGAAGTCAGGGCGACTTGAAAAAGCTGAGAGGGGAACTACTGACTGAAGAGCCCCTTTTGTATGGAACAGCATTGTCCCACAAAGGTTTTTTGGGCCGTGCCACTTTTTAAACAGGAGGAATTTTAACAAGGAAGATTTCGTTCCTTTATGAAGTGGGTGAGCCCCCATCCCTCGTTTCTCCACAGATTTAAGAGCTCTGCTCTAAGAAGCCCTCTCGTAATTTTGTGCGCTGCGAGAAGAAAAGACCAGCTGAGATTTTTGTGGTGCAAAACATTAAAGAGGATTTCTCCTTTTATTTATCGTTAGGCTGTTTCTGCAGCTTCAAGCTTCAGTTTTCTGTTTGCAAGGGAAGCCTCATGCAGGCCACAATCCACTGGCAACTTCCTGTGTAATGAGCTTTGTTCTAAACCAGAAGCATAGAGTGATTTCATTAAAGAAGAGGCAGATATTTTCCCATGCTGTGTGTGTGTGTGTGCGCATGAGAGAGAGAGAGAGAGAGAGAGAGAGAAATTGGTTGTGTCAGCTGCATTCTGATTCTTCCCTTTTGAGTTACAAGAGACACGTGGACATTCATTGCAGACTAGAAATGCCTCTCTGTGCATGTGTGAAAGCTGTCGAGTACCCTGTCCCAAGAATGCACCATACCCTGGCAGGAGAGCATTATACATGCTCAGGTTACGATTCCTCCCCATGTGCCCTGGATGGATTCAATAGCATATTGGATTCCTAAAGCAAAACCTTGTAGGGTTGCTATCCCCCCCCCCCCCGACTTGCATTTTAACATCTCCAGGTCAGGCAGATATCCAGGAAGCTACAGCTTTCCATAAGAATATAAGAGGTCTGTTGCGTCAGACCAAAGCACCCCCTAATCCCCACACCCTGTTTCCCACAGGTTGTGGGGAGCTCAAAATGTAGGACATGAGGGAGATGTTAGGATATAGTTCCGTTCCACCTTTAGAACAGGCATGTGGAGTTGTTGCATGTCACATGTCTGTTTACTTCCAGCACAGTCTGCTGGGAACTTCCATTGTATATAGCTTTTGCCTATGCTGTTTGCTTGGACACGAAGGGAAACAGACATGTTTTTTCCTTTGTCTTTGTTTTAAACAAAAATTGCCCTTTTCCCTTATGGGGTATCCAAGAGCCCATATAGAGTCCTTACATAGGTTCCCTATTGGTAGGAGAGAATAACAGAGGCCAACCAGAGAATATTGAGAAGCAAAGCAGCTAGTAAGCTTGATCTTTATTGATCTGTTGCAACAGGGTGCTCCCCTCACCCGCAGGAGAGAGGAGGGACCCAGAAAAATGGCATGCAAGGCCTTATAAAGACTTTTGAAATTTCTACCCTGTAGACCAAGACCACCCCCAGAAACATCATACATACATCACAGAAAAGGCGGTCTAAAACAGAAATTTGAATATTGTTTTTCTCCTGTTGTTGTTTATCTCCTGTCTGGCAGGTTACTTGATTGGATTGCCTGGGGAGCCTGGCAATTCTTTTGTAGTGATAAATTCTTAGTTCCTGGGCCAGGTCACAGGCTCACACCCTATTCATATCTCAAATGTGTCTTTAAGACAGGATTTGTGAGGAAAGGGACAATGGAGAGGTTTCCTACTTTGACCTTGCAGAGAAAACATTTGGTCAGTTTAGGAATCAAAATGGTTCCAGGTTGGCCTTCCTGTGCTGATCTATGCATGTGCTTGGTTGCTATGCTTATGAACATTACCATATATTTAAGACCATAAAATTCCTATCACATCTTGATGCTGAATAAATGCTTGTAAATATGCTTACATATGCCTCTGTCCACTACTTCTGTTGCAAAGAGTTATTATCTCTGCTGGCTTGTGTGCTAAGCTTCTGAAGGCTTCTGAGGTTTGAGTCGCAGTTTTGATCCTGTTCTGATAACCGGAGTTTGCCCTGCTGCCGGCCGGTGGGCTGGAGCCAGCTGGGGGCCTGCCAATTGCCCCCGACTCCCTGGAAGCATCCCAACAGGAATAGCCTTATCATGTTGTTGTTCCCCAACAACTGGCATTCAGAGGAAATAGCATAAGCCTTTATGGACAGCAGGGACGCGGGTGGCGCTGTGGGTTAAAGCCTCAGCACCTAGGGCTTGCCGATCGAAAGGTCGGCGGTTCGAATCCCCGCAGCGGGGTGCGCTCCCGCTGTTCGGTCCCAGCGCCTGCCAACCTTGCAGTTCGAAAGCACTCCCGGGTGCAAGTAGATAAATAGGGACCGCTTACTAGCGGGAAGGTAAACGGCGTTTCCGTGTGCGGCTCTGGCTCGCCAGAGCAGCGATGTCACGCTGGCCACGTGACCCGGAAGTGTCTTCGGACAGCGCTGGCCCCCGGCCTCTTGAGTGAGATGGGCGCACAACCCTAGAGTCTGTCAAGACTGGCCCGTACGGGCAGGGGTACCTTTACCTTTACCTTTTTATGGACAGCAGCAGCTAATAGCCTTACCCTCTAGGAATTTGTCTAATTTCATTCGAAAGCCATCTAAATTGATGGCCCTCAGTCCCAGCAGGCATGGCCAAGAGCCAGAATGATACAAGTTGTGGTTCCGCAACTTCTAGAGGACCAAAGATTCCCCATGCCTGGACTATGCAAAGAAGAGCTGCCCCATCTCTGTCCTAAACCTTCCATCATTCAGCTTCATTGAGAAACATTGGGTTCTAATACTATGGGAGAGGAAGAAAACCATTGTCCACACTGCGCAGGATTTTCTTAATCTCTGCCATAGTTCCCTTTTTCTAAATGAAAAGGTGCAAGCCGTAGTCTCCTTTCTTCACAGAATTACTGCTCTTGTATGCCAGGCCTCCCAGAAAGTTTCCCAACCTTAAAAGCCCTGCCCAGATGCATCCTCCTAAGGAAATAAATTTCAATTGGGTTGTTATATGTTACTAAACCTTCTGGGGAGAATTATGAAACAATTCCATTTTGGTTTTTGTTCATAGACTTTATGCATGTCTTGGAATAGCCATAATGGAATAGTACTAGGACTTAAAAACATGTGTTCTCTGCCACAGTAGAAGCAGCTAATTTATAGCATTTAAAGAAGACAGTCTAACCTGGAGGTACAACACTTCAAACAAAACCACCTGTATTTCACAGAGGATCTGTTACAGAGAAAGAGCTGTTGAGGGCAGTAAATGGGAGAAAGCATCCCCACAAGCTCACTAATCTTAGCAGCTGCAAGATGTAGATTACAGTTATTCTGATTTCTGGATCAGATAAGTACTGTGTTGGTTACAGCGCTCTATGTGTGGTCTTGAAGGTGGAGTGTTTGCACTTGCAAGTCTTAGTTCTCAAAGTATAGGTGATTTGTGAAGCATATTAAATCTTAAAAAAACCCCAACAAAACTTCCAGGCTCTGTTGATATCAAACATTTGTGCCGTATTGAATTATACGCAGCTCTCAGATAGGAGAGTATTGCTTGGGGGAAAGAACCTCTGTCTGAGATGCCAGAGCTGCTGAGTTGGGAGTAGAAATATTGGGCTAAATAGACAAATGGTCCGGCTGGATGTAAGGCAACTGCCCTATGTTTACCACACATGCGCTCATTTCACCTGGTATCAATATCAACACATAAGAGCCTTGCTGGTTTAGACCGGGGGTCCTCAACTATGGTCCATGGGCCACTTCCAGCCCACCAGGGTCCTGAACCCAGCCCGCCCGCAAGGCCTGAGGCCCGGAAGCGGCTGGGCGGGAAGAGCCCTGAGGTAAAAGCGTGTGCGTGTAACAAAGCCCTGGTAACGTGGTTGTTACCGCCGGCGCCATGGGACGCGGGTGGCGCTGTGGGTTAAACCACAGAGCCTAAGACTTGCTGATCAGAAGGTTGGTGGTTTGAATCCCCACAACAGGGTGAGGTCCCGTTGCTCGGTCCCTGCTCCTGCCAACCTAGCAGTTCGAAAGCACATCAATGTGCAAGTAGATAAATAGGTACCGCTCCAGCAGGAAGGTAAACAGTGTTTCCGTGCGCTGCTCTGGTTTGCCAGAAGCGGCTTAGTCATGCTGGCCACATGACCCGGAAGCTGTATGCCGGCTCCCTCGGCCAATAAAGCGAGATGAGCACTGCAACCCCAGAGTCGGTCACGACTGGACCTAATGGTCAGGGGTCCCTTTACCTTTACCTTTTACTGCTGGCACCAACTGCTTGATAAAGGCGCACTGCCCCTTTAAGCTTCTGGAAGGCAAGATGGCAGCAAAGGAACCCCTTCCATGCCAGTCCTTACCCTCCTCCCATTGCCTCAGGCTGGCTCCGTGCCCACCGGAGCAGCGCTTCTCCGACCGGTTGCCCCCTTAAGACACACACGGGTCCCATGCAGCAGCCTTGGCAACCTTAAAAGTTAGGGAAGCACCCAAAACACAGGCAACATATGCAAATAAAATTAGCAAGAAGAGAAGTCTGAATCACAACAGTTTATTGTACAAGAGAATCTCCGTGTAAATACTGGTGGGTTAATCTTTAAAATAAAGCTCTCCACCCAAACTTCCCCAAGTTTGAAAATAAACTTCAATAATAATAATAATAATAATAATAATAATATTCATTATTTATACCCCGCCCATCTGGCTGGGTTTCCCCAGCCACTCTGGGGAGCTTCCAACAGAATATTAAAATACAATAGTCTATTAAACATTAAAAGCTTCCCCGCAGAGAAAGTCATATGCATGAAGAACAACATCAAAAATAACCCAGAAGAAATGAAGTATAAAGGTGAGGTGAGGTATAGGTAACTTATATTATTACTGATAGCGCCTGTTGTGTGTCTGTTCTGGCTATTATTTTGAAACAAGGTTTTTATATATAAAACAATACATGAAAAAGAGCATGTTTCTGGTACCTCTTTAGTCCGGCTCCCAACAGTGTCCGAGGGACAGTGAACTGGACCTCTGTTTAAAAAGTTTAAGGACCCCTGGTTTAGACCAAAGGTCTATCTAGCCAGCATCCTGCTTCTAACAGAGCCCATGGAAAGCCTGCGAGCAGAGCATGAACACAACAGACCTCTCTAACTCATGGCTCCCAGAAAGTGTTAGACAGAACCATATACTCTTGGTTTCCAGAGGCAGCAGTCACATGAGTCCACGCAATAAGTTCTCTTGATGCCAGATACAAGGCCCCATGACAATATGCTACTAAGACCTAGCTTGATCTGAGAACTACACCTAAATCTTGTCTACACACCAGCCCTCCACTGCACCTGAAACAACTCAGCTCCTGAACAGAATTCCATGTAAAACCCAATTATCACAATGGATAATTAGTGTCCATTCCATCTGGTTCTGTTGAGCAATAGCATCCTAAAATGTCTGTCAATCAGGGTAAGCATTGAACTGTCTTGAGATACAGGGCATATTTTTAATCACAATAGGTAAAAGGTAAAGGTACCCCTGCCCGTATGGGCCAGTCTTGACAGACTCTAGGGTTGTGCGCCCATCTCACTCAAGAGGCCAGGGGCCAGCGCTGTCTGGAGACACTTCCGGGTCATGTGGCCAGTGTGACATCGCTGCTGTGGTGAGGCAGAGCCGCACACGGAAACGCCGTTTACCTTCTCGCTAGTAAGCGGTCCCTATTTATCTACTTGCCCCCAGGGGTGCTTTCGATCTGCTAGGTTGGCAGGCGCTGGGACCGAGCGACGGGAGCGCACCCTGCTGTGGGGATTCGAACCGCCAACCTTTTGATCGGCAAGCCCTAGGCGCTGAGGCTTTTACCCACAGCAATAACTATATTCACACGGGAGCCCAACTACACACAGAGCAGGAATGCTTGTAGATGATGGTTCATGCTGCCAAGCTACCTTTCAGTTTTAAAAACATCTGTGTATATTTTGGGTACTGAAGAGTAGGTCAAAGAAACATCCAGTTACATGTGGGGTTTTCTTATGTGGATGCACAGACCTTCAGTAAAGCCTTGTATGTGCTTTAAAATAGATGAATGAGTCATGTGTACAGCTTTAAAACACCATTTCATCCTTTTCAAGTCAGCTATAGGACGTTGGGCAGAAAGCATGCAGCCTTCCCAACTCTTCCAAACCACATAGGCTACTTTGATCAAGCCTCTTCTCTTCCAATATTCAGCTTCCAGCAAAACCTTCCTAGCCACGGCCTAAAATGTTAATATTGCTATCAACTTTCCAAAAATATGTAATGTAGTGGACTAACGGAAAGTGGGCTTTGCCCACTAATTATAAGAAACAAAAAAATATTGAGATGTACAGATGGATAGTGTAATTTGGTTTTTTCCCAAGTAATCTGCTGGTAAGGCAGATCCCTGCAGCTTGTGAGTGGGGAGGGGGTTCAGTTTTGCTCAGTTTGACTGCATGTGAATGTGTTCTGCTAATGAGGACAGGCACCCTGTCAAGGTGTGGTGTGGGGCTGTTTAAAAGCTCTCTTGCAAATTCCTGTAGGCAAATTTCTGTAGGCTGCCCTTTGGGGAGGCTACTTGTGTCTCCTTGCTGCCCAGTGCTCCACCCCTGACAGCCCAGCATTGCCCTAGCTGGCCTAACCCAACTGGAGATCTGAGGTGGTCTGGACCTAAGTTGGTTGAACCTCATATCCACCCAAGTTAGCCTGATTTGGTTTGGGATTTGCCTGGATCCATGCCATTTTTTTGCTAAAATCATTACAGTTTTGAAAGGTTCAGCTGGCCATTGTAATTCAAAATGGCAGCCAGTGGTATCCAGACATAAACTAAAACCTGCTGCTCCATCTCAGAAATTGTTGTGCTAAATTGTGGACATTATCTTCAGAGTTTGGAACGGTGTGGTCTACCATATTGCTTCAAAATGGCATCTAACAGTATCCAAATATAGACCAAAATGTACTCCTTGAATTCAGGAACCATCACACCGAATTGGCATGACAATATAATCTGAGGCATCCAGGTCAGTGCAGTTTGGAGTGGTTTGGCCGGCCACCTTTCTTCACAATCATGTTGAATTGTTTTAAAATAAAACCAGAAACCACTCTTCAATTTCAGGAACTGTTGTGGCAAATTGGGCAATGATATCTTCCGTAGCATCCAAATCAGCCCAATATGGAACTGCCTTGCTAAACTGGTCAACAATATATTCAGAGACTTTCAAGTTGTTTGGTCCACCATCTTGCTTTAAAAGATGGTCCACCATCTTGCTTTAAAATGGCGTCCATCTGTTTTCAAACATAGGCCAAAACCTGCTGTTTGATCTTGGGAGCTATCACACCAATTTGGAATAGTGGTATCTTCAGTTGTATCCAAATTGGTGCAGTTTGGAACCAGCACACCAAATTAGGTGATGTTCACCATCCTGATTCAAAATGCCGTCCAATGGCTTGCACTCCAAAACCCACTCCTTGATCTCAGGAACCATCACACCAGATTGATGGACAATATCTTCAGGGGCATCCTGATTGGTGCAGCTTGGAACTGACTTTATTCCGACAACTTACCCCCTGCCCCACCCCCACCCTCTGCCTGCTGCTGTCATGTGCACAAATCTTTCAGATAATAGAGAGGTGAAGTACCATATTCCTTTGAAAATGAGCACCAGAGGATTTTATATTGGGGCAATTTTAGTCAGACTGATTTCATAGATGTGAACAGTGCAAAGTACATTGAAGTACAACAGCTTCCACACCGTCCCTATTCAATTGCATATCAGCCAAAGTGTGTTCTCCTTCAGGGAGAGCACGTGTTGCGGTGGGGTCTGCTGAGCCACCCCTCTGTTACCAGGCAGGGTCTCTAAAGATGGCCTGGGGCAGTGATTGGTTCACTGGGTTGCTGGGGCAAAAGTTATGTTGCAATTTTGGTGGGAGGGGTAAAATGTTTAAATACTCTGCACGCAGCCTGGAGCTTTCTCTTTGCTGCGTGCAACGGATCACCCACCCACCCGCCCTTGAGTAAGGGGTTGTTGCATTGACCTTGCTATGCCTGTCATGGGGTCGTCTGCCTTTGAGCAGGGGCCTGGTAGGAATTTTGTCCATCTGGCTGATTGGCTGGGCCATTTGGTTTTTGCCTACTGCGTAGCAAATCGTCACAACTTGTAAGGTTGCGGTTAGGCATTGGTTATAAATTGGTGGAGGAGGGGTTAGGATAGGCTGTGCCTGCCCCTCCATGGTTGCTGCGGAAAGGGAATTCTGTTAAAGGAATCCTGGGGCTTGCGATCTTTTCGTCCAATCCCTGGAATGGGACTAGGGCCGGCAAGCCTTTGGGGAGCATGCGGGTGAGAATTGAGGGTCTGTGTCTCAGCTCCAATTCCTCCCCGACTTGCTTTCCCCCGCACTGTCTTTCGGTGGTGCCCGGAAGTCAGTTCTGTCCCCAGGCGGGGGGACAGATAGTCTTAACCAATGCCTAAACAACCACTCACGGTTTTGTACGAAAACCTTAAACAAAAATTAAGTGTGCGTTGTGAGTTATTTGGGGGGTGGCTTGGGGACCTCGACATGCAATTCAGGTTGCACAACGAAAGTGGATTTGGTGCTTTTGCATCACAAACCTTCCTCCCCCCCGCACGCCCCCCCCCATAAAAAGAAGATTAAAATGTGATGGGCAACGCGGAGAGAAGTGTTGCATAATAATTGCCTGAGATGGTATCGTATAACTTTCCACATATGAAGGAGAATGAATGTTCAGTAAACAAGGAGACGCCTTGAAATCTCCCTGCCAGCTTAGTACAAACAAATCAGGATGAACGCTCAAGAAAACAGGTTCTCTGGAAGCGGCCTCAGTCCCGCTGGGTCCAGCGGGACCTACCCCTGCATGAACACCCACAAAACTGCAGCTGTAGTTAAAGCATGAGACGCTCTCCCCTTCCCTCCTCCCTCCAGCTTCAGAAGCATTTACAGGAATAGCAGAGCTTCCCAAAAGCTGCAGATTTCCAGGGCCGTCTTTGAAGTAGAACAGCAGGCATAGTTTGGGGACACTTTTGAGCAGGCACTAATTGCCTACAGCTGTGCTCTGCCTCCCCCTTGGGGGACCTCGGCCTGCAAGGAGGAGGAACCGCAGAATGGCGAACTGTGGCACATCTCGGGTGTGAAGAAGATGCTGTGGCCCTGACAATTTAACTCTGGGCTGCCTGACTCTGGATGACGGCAGATGTGAAGCCCTTGCCGTTAAAAGCACCTCTCCATTGCTACTGCACAGTTGCTAGCCTGGCTTTGTTCCTGGTGATATAACACAGCTGCAGGCATTAATTAACACCCCTCTTTTATTTTATTTCACTCTAAAGGAAGTCATTCAGACCTTGGTGATGGAAGACTTCTGAAGGCATTCTAAACCTATCGCTTGCAATCGCCGGCTCCCAAAATCCACGATATGATCTTTTCCAAATGGGCGGGCAGAGCCTCCTATTTAATTTCCAAGGAAGTGACAACAGCCTTGGCAAAGAAGGAGCCTTAATGACACATCCAGCACAAAGAAGCAGCGGAGAAGCCTTGGAGCCTCGGATTAACTGTTCACAGGGCAGCCCTTAAGCATCTTCATATGTTTATTATACTGGGGGTGGAGAAGAGATTGCTTTCTTCCTGAAAGCTCCCCGTGCTCATAAATCACATCAAAAAGAATACACGAACATGTACCTTCCATGCTAGTGCAGTGGCGTAGCGTGGGGGGTGCGGGGGGGGGGGGCCCGTCCGCACCGGGCGCAACATCTGGGGGGGTGCGCTCGCACTCGCAGCTCTCTGCCGCTACCTGGCTCACTCACTCTCTCTCACTGCAGTGCTGGCTGTGCGAATCCGATCCGAGCCGCCGGGTCACCGCCCACTGTGGAGGGGAGGGTGCCAGGCGTGCGGTGCGGTGCGGTGCAGAGAGAGAGCGAGGGACTATCTGGGGGAGGGACAGTGCAGTGGGGGGGGCGCAAATTACTTGCCTTGCCCCGGGTTAGGGGGCGCAAATTACTTGCCTTGCCCCGGGTGCTGACAACCCATGCTACGCCACTGTGCTAGTGTACCAGGACCAGCCCAATGTAGTCAGGTCTGTGCCAGAAAGGAAGGTGGCAAAAAAAGCAGGATTTGGGGAGCTACGATTTTAATTCAGTCTCCCCCTGTCCCTTGGAACAAGGTTGTCTCTAAGCTGTAGGATCAGCTGCCCATTTCACTGCCGCCCCTTTCTGCTCGCTCCATAAAAACAAATGGAATGAAAGCCCCTTCACTCCACTTGCTTGCGTGAAGGTGGAGGTGCCACGAGGGTAGGACTTCAGGGCAGAGCTCCAGGTCCTTGCACGATGAGCAGGACTGCTCCCAATTGCAGCCGTGCTGGTGTGGCACGTTTGGAAGTACAGTGGTACCTCAGGTTACAAACACCTCAGGTTACAGACTCCACTAACCCAGAAGTAGTACATCGGGTTAAGAACTTTACCTCAGGGTGAGAACAGAAATTGCACGGCAGCAGTGGGAGGCCCCATTAGCTAAAGTGGTACCAGGGACGTCTTACCCATAGAGTCTAGTGGAGCAGGGTGCCAGGGTGCCAAGTTCTGGAGGGTGCCAGGGAAGAGGCAGAGGCTGGATACAGTGCCTGCCGGCATCAGCTCGCTGTCCTCACCCACCTTTGCCATGCCACACCAAAGCAGCGCCGCGCCCGGAGCCTCTGCTTGCCGTGGCCACCACAGCACGAAGCGTCCAGCTGAGCCGGGAGCCGCCGCGTCCAGCCTCCACCTCTTCCCTGCCAGAGGAGCTGCCCTCCAGCCGCTGTCCGCCTCCTCCAGCTCCACCGGCAGCGCCGTACTCCCTAAAAAAGGTTGGCAACTCTGGGAAAGGGGGGAGGCCACCGGCGGGATCTTCGCACCACGGCGCCGGATTTGCTTAAGATGGCCCTGAGTGGTTGTTGTTGTTTAGTCGTTTAGTCATGTCTGACTCTTTGTGACCCCATGGACCAGAGCACGCCAGGCACTTCTGTCCTCCACTGCCTCCCGCAGTTTGGTCAAACTCATGCTGGTAGCTTCGAGAACACCGTCCAACCATCTCGTCCTCTGTTGTCCCCTTCTCCTTGTGCCCTCCATCTTTCCCAGCATCAGGGTCTTTTCCAGGGAGTCTTCTCTTCTCATGAGGTGGCCAAAGTCTTGGAGCCTCAGCTTCACAATCTGTCCTTCCTGGGTGGTACCTCAGGTTCAGAATGGTTTCAGGTTAAGAACGGACCTCCAGAACGAATTAAGTTCGTAAACAGAGGTACCACTGTACGCAAAGTGGTACACATCAGTCTTGTCTTCCACTGCCTCCCGCAGCTTGGTCAAACTCATGTTCGTAGCTTTGAGAACACTGTCCAACCATCTCGTCCTCTGTCGTCCCCTTCTCCTTGTGCCCTCCATCTTTCCCAGCACCAGGGTCTTTTCCAGGGAGTCTTCTCTTCTCATGAGGTGGCCAAAGTATTGGAGCCTCAGCTTCATGATCTGTCCTTCCTGGGTGGTACCTCAGGTTAAGAATGGTTTCAGGTTAAGAACGGACCTCCGGAACGAATTAAGTTCGTGAACAGAGGTACCACTGTACGCAAAGTGGTACACATTGCTGCCTAAAGCGGGGGGCTCATGGAAGAGCAGTAAGGCCAGAATCTGAAGCTACCTGACTGTACTTCTGCCTGGATCAGAGAAAAGAAACTCTTGAGCACACACGCACTACATAAGACGAGATGCTGGGGGTCCCATAAATTACACTCTGCCTCGGGCAGCAAACTAGCCTGAGCCACCTCAGCAACGCACAGCAGATGCCAATTTGTCTTTCTCTCCCGTTATAGAAAGCCAATCCCCTGACACGATCAGGGTGGCCTCCAGGCCTGATGATAATCACCTTGCTTCCCAGAATTGCTTCACTCCGTAAACGGTGCCGTCCACCCGCATCTGGGTTGCGAGCTAACTGTTTTGAGGCAACCACGGAGGATGTCAGTAAAATGTTGAATAATATTCTTTTAATGGGGAATAATCATGTCGACCTGGCAGCACTCACGCAGCATCTCCATATGGCAGGCACATGATCCGCATTCCACACTCTGCACCAGTCCTCTCTCCGTCGGGTTTCAAAACTGCTTCAGTCTGGGCGATGATTCGACAGCCAGCACGTGATTTGCGATAGCTTGCTGGAAGAATGACTGAGAGAGACAGAGAGGGAAACACAGGGAGATGAGAGCGGGACAGTATCATACACTGTTTGAGCCATGGGAATGCGCTGGACTCCTGGAGCTGTCACTGAAAATGGCCTCCCCACAGCAAGGGCTGTCCATCTCACTCGTAGTGCTGGCGAGTTCTTTCCATGGGTGGGATTCTGCTAATGAGTCCCATCAGTGGAAGCCCTGCACAATGACTTCTGCTTGCATGACAGGGTTTGTCTCATTGGCTCGGTGTGTGTGTGTATCAGAATCCATGTTGTGATTGCGGCATGTCATGCGAACTTTGCTGGTTGGGTAGGGTTATCCGACTTGTGGAGTGCATTTCCCCTATGACAACCAGTGGTACAGTTAGGTAATCACCCCCCTGGTTTACATGTCAGTGCCGGATTTACGTATAAGCTAAAAAAGCTATAGCTTAGGGCTATAGGACTCTCTTGGGGTCGCCCCAAAAAATTTAAAGGAAAAAAAACCTGGATGTACATTTCCAAAATACAGTGGTACCTCAGGTTTAGGTTAAATACGCTTCAGGTTACAGACTCCGCTAACCCGGAAATAGTACCTCGGGTTAAGAACTTTGCTTCAGGATGAGAACAGAAATCATGCTCCGGCGGCGCGGCAGCAGCAGGAGGCCCCATTAGCTAAAGTGGTGTTTCAGGTTAAGAACGGTTTCAGGTTAAGTACGGACCTCCTGAACAAATTAAGTACTTAACCTGAGGTACCACTGTATAAGATAAAAAAAACAAATAAATTAAAACCTACATACGGCAACAGTGTTTTGTGTTGTGCAGGCTCCTATGATGTAAGTAATGGGCCTCGCCTGCTCCCTAAAATATCACTGGTTTGCTCCTTTCTATATACAGGGTGCCTACATTCTGCATGGACTGGTCGCATGGCAACATGTGCCAATGGCTTTAGATACCTGTTAGATCCATAAATTACCATATAGCATATATTCAACACAAAAAACAGTGACAATTTGTTGTTGACGAAGGGCAGCTGGACATATAAAGGGCCCCATTACCTTCAGCAGCTTAGGGCCTCACCAAAGCTAAATCTGGCCCTGTCTATATTATTGCACTGACTTCAAAATGCAGTAAGCCAGCATTGCTGTATTTGGGTGCCTTCCTGAGCATTAAGCCAAGTGGGTCCTTGGCTTCGGCCTAAATGGTAACCACCTGAGGTTGCTCAAGCCCAGCTTTTCTTCCTTCTCATCTGAAGAATGACTGTAGATCCTACTTTGCATTTGGGTGGGTGTTGTGGTGTCGTTTTGGGGTGAATTAATAGAAGCAATCACTCACTTGCTTGGGTGGGTGGTGTTTTTGTGCACATGTATTCTGCAGCACATCATTGACACCACAAGAATGAATTAGCGGTGGATCAATACTGGACTGGCCACAAATCGTTCTGCTTTATTTCGTTGTTATGTTTTTGCCCCAGTGTTACTGCATTGTTGCTGTCGGAGGGGGCGAACTCTTGTACAACCAAACAGGACAAAGAAAACCCTGAAAAGTTATTGGTATTCAGCAGGAACCTTCAGCAGGAAGCTACAGGACTTGCATGGATTGAAAATGAAGGAGGATACTTCCCATGAAACCTCTGCAGGTGTCAATAGTATTGAAAGTGGGATTTCTGCCCTGATACCATCATGAGGGGTGATATGATAGCCATGTTCAAATATATGAAGGGATGTCACATGGAGGAGGGAGAAAGGTTGTTTTCTGCTGCTCCAGAGAAGCGGACACGGAGCAATGGAGCCAAACTACAAGAAAGAAGATTCCACCTAAACATTAGGAAGAACTTCCTGACAGTAAGAGCTGTTTGACAGTGGAATTTGCTGCCAAGGAGTGTGGTGGAGTCTCCTTCTTTGGAGGTCTTTAAGCAGAGGCTTGACAACCATATGTCAGGAGTGCTCTGATGGTGTTTCCTGCTTGGCAGGGGGTTGGACTCGATGGCCCTTGTGGTCTCTTCCAACTCTATGATTCTATGATTCTATGATTCTATGAGCACACATTCTCAGGAACGCACAATAAAAAGGACTTTTGGAGGGACAGCTTGGAAATAATATAGGAATCTGCTGCTCTAATTCTATCTACATTTAATCATATATGTCAGGATAAATATGAAGGAAAGAGTGTGTCAGAGTGTGTGTGTGTGTGTGTGTGTGTGTGTGTGTGTATGTGTGTGTGTGTGTGTGTGTGTTTGTGTGTGTGTGTGAGAGAGAGAGAGGGAGAGAGAGAGAATGAGTTGTAACCTTTCCCTCAAGGCCATCATGATAAAATGTAAAAATATTATCCCACCTTAAAAGTTAAGTCCTAACAAATTACAGTACGTAATGCGCATGCAATGGGAGGTTAATGGGAGGTTGCCTGTTTTTTAAAGCAACAACCACAGAGGAAGTCAGGTCCAAAGTAAGTAGTTGGATTATTTTTTAATAGGTCATAGGATGAAATGCAACTCCAGCGAGAATTATCCACAGCTCATTGCCATCCGATAGCTCTTTGGTATTTCCCCCTCCCCTTTTTTTAAACTGAAGGATCACAACATTGTCAACCAAAGCTTAGGCAACAAATCCATCGCTGATTGACTATTGTAATGTGAGAAGCAGGGGGGGGGGGACTTCATGGCTGTAATCCAACAGAGGAAGCGCAGAGCAATTGCAGGGTACCTTGCTAAAGAAAGCTGAAACCCCACCAAGCAACCGACAGGAGGGGAAGGGGGAGGCTATTGGACTAAAGTCCACCCCCTCCTCTAGTCCCTTTCCTGAACAGACTGGCAGCATATGAGCTTCTAAAAAAAAAAAAAAAAGATGCTAAATATGCACAGCATTGCTATTGGAACAGGCAGGAAAATTGTGCTGTTCGTGTGTCTTCCAGTCCAACAATGTGTGTGCAAGTCTGATTTCGCATGTATCTTGTCCCTAGCAGAGTGGGGCACATCCATGACTCCAGACCAGCATAAAACTAGGGTATTGTCATCCCTTTCATACATTATTTTTAATATGCATTCATGACTGTTTGTGTTCATGATGGTTGTTGTTATTTAGTCGTTTAGTTGTGTCTGACTCTTCGTGACCCCCTGGACCAGAGCATGCCAGGCACTTCTGTCTTCCACTGCCTCCTGCAGTTTGGTCAAACTCATGCTAGTAGCTTCGAGAACACTATCCAACCATCTCGTCCTCTGTTGTCCCCTTCTCCTTGTGCCCTCCATCTTTCCAACATCAGGGTCTTTTCCAGGGAGTCTTCTCTTCTCATGAGGTGGCCAAAGTATTGGAGCCTCAGCTTCAGGATCTGTCCTTCCAGTGAGTGCTCAGGGCTGATTTCCTTAAGAATGGATAGGTTTGTTCTTCTTGCAGTCCATGGGACTCTCAAGAGTCTCCTCCAGCACCATAATTCAAAAGCATCAATTCTTCGGCGATCAGCTTTCTTTATGGTCAAGCTCTCACTTCCATACATCACTACTGGGAAAACCATAGCTTTTACTATACGGACCTTTGTTGGCAGTTCATGATGGTATCAAGCCATTTATACACAATCACACTCTGAATACTGTTCGTGACTGCCGAAGTTTCAGAGTGGCATACGGCTTTGTTTCCATTTAGTAGGTACCTGCTGAAGACTTTTTTTTCGGCCACCAATGTTCTGTTGTGCGTGTGTTTTGTCCTGCATTTGTTGTGCCCCTTCAGACAACAATAGTGCCCCAGCGGAAGCCTGCACAATAAACTCCCAGGCTTAGCATTGCAGTGTGCTTCCTGCTTTGTGTGTGTGAGTGTCACACACACACACACACACAGAGAGAGAGAGAGAGAGAGAGAGAGAGAGAGAGAGAGAGAGTGTTTACAAGTACAACAATCCTACACCCAATTTCTTGCCTGAGCTCAATAGACTTCTGAGTATGCATGCATGCATAGAATTGCATTGTAATCATACTAGGCTCAGCATTCCTCTCCTCAGTTTCACCTGTCTGGACTCAGACCCTCCAAGTGTCCCTATTTTCCAGGGACAGTACCGGATTTACAGACGTCATCCCAGTTTCAGATATGATCCTGGAATGTCCCACTTTTCCTTAGGATGTCCCTATTTTCATCGGAGAAAGGTTGAAGGGTTTGGAGTTATGTGACCCCCTGAGCCAAGGAGATAAGTAACTTTACAACCTTTAGAAGGTATCTGAAGGCAGCCCTGTATAGGGAAGGTTTTTTAAAAAATGTTTAATGTTTTATGATGTTTTTATATATGCTGGAAGCTGCCCAGAGTGGCTGGGGAAACCCAGTCAGGTAGGGTTGAAGAAGAAGAAGAAGAAGAAGAAGAAGAAGAAGAAGAAGAAGAAGAAGAAGGGGGGAATAGGATGTCCCTATTTTCATTGGAGAAATGTTGGACGGTATGTGGACAGTCCCACTTTTGATGTAGTTTTGCACTCAAGCAAATTCCCACCACATGGAGAACGGACTCTCAGGGAGATCTAGCTTATCTTTCCCCCTGAACTGCTCCTTTTCTATATTTTGGAAACTGTTTTTGCATGCGGGTGGCTGGGGGAAGCTTTTGTTGTATAAGCCCTCACATGTTCATCGTCTCCTCTATAGCTGCAAGAACAAGGCCACAGAAGAAAGGGAGCGAGAGGCCGGTGGGTGGAAGTTGCCTGCTTGGAACTAGTAACATAAAACAACATTGCCCTCTAGTGGGTTCATGACAAGTTACTTGTCAGGCCATTCAAGAGAAATGGGATGCAGCAGCAGCAGCAGTCAACTAAATGTGTTTCGGATCAGGATGGTAGAGAGAGAGAGAGAATAGGTTATCTCTTTTATAGAACCAATGTTTATTTGTTAGGAAAAACAAGCATGCTTTCCATTAATGTTTCATCATGCTCTTCTGTACCACAAAGAGCATGTGTGTTTTGCTTAAGCCTGGAGACAGGTCTGCAGAACTGCTTACGTTGTGGAAAAATATTGTGTTTCTTTATCCCCGAGTGTCATTCCAGCATTCCTAGGTGTAACTTGAAACCTGCACAGCACCCAGAAGATTATTCATCTATTAAGGCTGCTATCTCTTCCTCCAATGGATGGGGAAGAAATTTAATTTTTGTTTGCATTTTTAAACCAAGATATGAATGGAAACACAATCGCCCTTTGAAATTCATACTAAACGATTGAGTTCCTACAAATGCAGAACCGGTATTATGTGGCACCTGTAATTCCACTGACTGAAGCAGTCAAAGAGGCATCTGTGGAGCAAGGTGATCTCATAGGTAAACTGGTCTCAAGGGCTTTATACGCAAATAGCAACACCTTGTAGTGTAGTATGCTCACTGGAAGGACAGATTGTGAAGCTGAGGCTCCAATACTTTGGCCACCTCGTGAGAAGAGAAGACTCACTGGAAAAGACCCTGATGTTGGGAAAGATGGAGGGCACAAAGAGAAGGGGACGACAGAGGACGAGATGGTTAGACAGTGTTCTCGAAGCTACAAACATGAATCTGACCAAACTGCGGGTGGCAGTGGAAGACAGGAGTGCCTGGCGTGCTCTGGTCCATGGGGTCACGAAGAGTCGGACACGACTGAACGACTAAACAACAACAACAACAGCAACACCTTGAACTTGGCCCAGTAGCAAACTGGCAACCAACGAAGATCTTTGAGCACAGGTCTTCTCAGTGTTATATGCTGACAAAGCCTCACTCCTGGCAGCAGTTGTGCTCCAGCATTTTCACACTAACTGCAGCTTATGGATCAAGCGTGACGGAAGCCCCACGTAGAGCGTATTGCAGTAATTTGGTCTTGAAGTAACCAGCGCATTAACTACTGCGGCAAGGAATGCATGCCGTCCAACATTTCTCTGATGAAAACAGAGACGTCCCCTCCAACATTTCTCCAATGAAAATAGCGGGTGGCGCTGTGGCTAAACCACAGAGCCTAGGATCTGCCGATCAGAAGGTCAGCGGTTTGAATCCCTGCAACAGGGTGAGCTCCTGTTGCAAATAGCGGGTGGCGCTGTGGCTAAACCACAGAGCCTAGGATTTGCCGATCAGAAGGTCAGCGGTTCAAATCCCCGCGACGGGACGAGCTCCCATTGCTCGGTCCCTGCTCCTGCCAACCTAGCAGTTCGAAAGCACGTCAAAATGCAAGTAGATAAATAGGTACCACTCTGGTGGGAAGGTAAACAGTGTTTCTGTGCAGTGCTCTGGTTTTGCCAGAAGCGGCTTAGTCATGCTGGCCATGTGACCTGGAAGCTGTCTGTGGACAAAACGCCGGCTCCCTTGGCCAGTAAAGCAAGATGAGCGCTGCAACCCCAGAGTCGTCCGTGACTGGACTTAACAGTCAGGGGTCCCTTTACCTTTAAGGAAAAGTGGGGCATTCTGGGATCAAATCAGAAACCAGGACAGTTTCTGTAAATCCAAGACTACCCCTGGAAAATAGGGACACTTGGAGGGTCTGGAATGGCTGTAGCTGTGAAACCAGGCACAGTTTGTAAAAGGCTCTTCTAGCTGCTGGTGTGTTTATTGCAATTTCAGTCTCTGGGCAATCCCTCAAATGTGTGGGAATGTTAAGGACCGTAGGAAAGGATATATTGAATAAGTATTATCCTTCCTTCACTCACGCTAGTGAAGTGATGTAGCAAAGCAAAAACTAGCTGGAAGCTAGTTTGCAGATTCGTTTGAATCTCTTATTTAAGATTATTTCCTGGTGTCCCCTTTAATCCTTCTTAAAAGAATAAAGACACAGAAGTCTTTCTGAGTAAAGTAACAAAAAGTTTACTCACTTTATTTCAGTTCACGATATGATCCCTGAGAGGCAGACTTTACTTGGTAGTTACACAAAGAAACTGAGTTTATCTCCTATGGAGACCGAACTCATGTGCTGCCGGCTAAGAGCCAGCAGACAGCAAAAATTACATTAAGAGAATACAAAATGGCTGCAGGAGAGCAGCATGGCAGCAAGAGATAGGACAAGACAACAGACAAGAAGACAAGAAGACAGACAAGAAGATAAGAAGACAACAGACAAGAAGACAAAACAGACTGATCAAGACTCAGAAAATAGCTGCATGACTGGGCTCTTTTATGGAGTCATCCACGGGCCACAATCAGCAGCACTGATTCCACATTTAACCACCACCACCCTGGTCTGGAAGCACCCTCAGATAATCTGTCTGGAATTTACTCCATTAAATGTTGGTTTAGGTTCTCGGTTGATGTTGCCTTGAGATTAATGCAGCCTGTCTGTGTGCTTGCTGCTGCTGCTCGTCTCATAATGCCTGTTCATGCAGGTCATTTGCGAATAAGTAGATCACTACAGAGGCAATATATATTTCTGGTGTAAACCATCCCAGGCAGATTGAGCTGTGTAAAGGCTGACATGAATTCACAGGGTTTGGGGAAAGGAAGAAGCCAAAATACTGTTCTTCAGGATCAGATTAGATGTGATTTTAATTGCATTTTTGTATCCTGAGCTTGTCATCAGCTACATATTTCTTCACAAATAGCATCAGCAGGGGACAATGTGTTCCAGGACAGAAGCAGGGTATAGGGAGAGTTGCTATTTGCCCATTTTTATTTTTTAAAACAATTTCTTGCCAGAAATACCATCTAACCTTAAGCATACAATGCATTGAGAAGGCAACCAGCTTTCGCAACCAGCGACTCGTTTCAAGGCAACAAAGTATTACTGTTTTTCAGATTCTCTAAATAGCCCAAAATGATAAGTTCACTATCAGCCCTTCTTGCATTTTTTGCGAAAACAACTGTGTTACTGTTGAAAGTATTTTTATGGAATGGGGGAAACAACAGACTAGCACTACAGAAATTTCTGTACCAGTCAATCTCATTAAACAGAAGTGACATTGTATCTGTGCCACACAGTTTTGACAAATTAAGCAGAAATAAGATTTCTGCCGCCACCCTCCCCTTATAGGAAAATTAATGCCATAGTGATTCCTATTCTCATTGCTCCTCTCCCTGATCAGAACTATGGTGAAGTTACATGGAACCCCTCTCACAAGGTTGTTGTGTGGATAAAATAAGAGGATGAATAACCCTGAGTAACTGGGAGGAAGTATGGCATATATATATTTTGAAGTGTAATCAAAATAGTGTAATATTCATGTGGTAAAGGTAAAGGTAAAGGTAAAGGTACCCCTGCCCGTACGGGCCAGTCTTGACAGACTCTAGGGTTGTGCGCCCATCTCACTCAAGAGGCCGGGGGCCAGCGCTGTCCGGAGACACTTTCGGGTCAGGTGGCCAGCGTGACATCGCTGCTCTGGCGAGCCAGAGCCGCACACAGAAACACCGTTTACCTTCCCGCTCGTAAGCGGTCCCTATTTATCTACTTTGCACCCGGGAGTGCTTTCGAACTGCTAGGTTGGCAGGCGCTGGGACCGAACAACGGGAGCGCACCCCGCCGCGGGGATTCGAACCGCCAACCTTTCGATCGGCAAGCCCTAGGCGCTGAGGCTTTAACCCACAGCGCCACCCGCGTCCCTTATTCATGTGGTTACTTTACCACAAAGTGGTCAGCAGTTGTTTGAATTATCGTGGCACTATAAACGTGGCTTTTGTTGTATGTTGTGTGTTTCGAAGAGCAAGATGCTGAATTCTTTACGGACTCTCAGCATGCGGAACTGGTCATGAGGAAAAATGGGCCAATGGCTGATTTTGCCATAAGAGAAATACCGGTAATTTCCTTGAAGGAAGAGCTGCTCCGTGGCTCAAGAATCTTTGCTTTCCGAAGCAGGAAATCCAAGAGTGCTCACCTCAGCAAGTGAAAAACATAGGAATTTATTTATTTATTCAATTTATATCCCCTCTTTCTTCCTAAAAGCTGGTTCTAACCCACTTCTCCATTTATCCTCAAAACAACTCTATAAAGTAGATTAGACAGAGAGACTGTGGCTGGCATAAGGGCACCGAGTTGGCTGCACAGCTGAGTGGAGATGTGAATCCTAGCCTCAGAGATCCTAGTCCAGCACTCTAACCGCTACCCCACACTGCGGTTTTAAAAATGGGGTTTTGTGTGTGTGTGTGCCCATCATACTCTGTGGTCCTCTGAAACTGAGTAGGCCATACTAAGGTAAATTCCAACCTGTTTTTACTTCCTTATTGACATTTGCGGCAAGCACTTCTCATGGGAAGGAGACAACTCCTGATATAAACGCAGTGTAATGTAGCGGTTATA
Source organism: Podarcis tiliguerta (assembly GCF_965153285.1). NCBI lineage: Eukaryota > Metazoa > Chordata > Lepidosauria > Squamata > Lacertidae > Podarcis > Podarcis tiliguerta. The sequence goes on from NC_139544.1 coordinate 8,286,414, forward strand.
ATATTGAACAGAGAGTGGAAAAATCTGAATTCAAATCTTCACAAACTCGGTGAATTCACTGGGTGTACCCGCCTCCCAGCCTAAACTGCCTCACAGGATTATCATTAAGGATAAATGTGATCGGAGAACAATGTGCAAAACCCTGAGCTCCTTGGAGTAAAGGTGGAATAGGTAAAGGTAAAGGGACCCCTGACCATTGGGTCCAGTCGTGGCCGACTCTGGGGTTGCAGCGCTCATCTTGCTTTATTGGCCGAGGGAGCCGGCGTACAGCTTCCGAGTCATGTGGCCAGCATGACTAAGCCAGAGCAGCGCACGGAAACACTGTTTACCTTCCTGCTGGAGCGGTACCTATTTATCTACTTGCACATTGATGTGCTTTCAAACTGCTAGGTTGGCAGGAGCAGGGACCGAGCAATGGGAGCTCACTCCGTCACAGGGATTCAAACCGCTGACCTTCTGATTGGCAAGTCCTAGGCTCTGTGGTTTAACCCACAGTGCCACCCGCGTCCCAAAGGTGGAATACAAAGGTGATAAATAAAAGTATAACTTGCAGCAGAAGCCATCCATTTTCCAGCAATAGCTGACCTATCTTAGAATAGTTGTTGTATGAAACAGTAGATTAATAACCCCCGTGTCATTTTCAATAGTTCAGAGAGCTGTAATAGACAGATTCCTGGCTTTATCATTTCAACAAGGTCAAGCGATGGGAGGATTTAAGACAAGTGTGAGAAAATGTCTCTGTGTATTTCATTATCTTGTCATTGCTTTTGCAGTTGCATTTGGCACAGAAACCCAGCTGAATTTTTCCAAGTAGCTAGTTTTGAAAAAGGCATGTATCCTGAAAATATGTGCCGCCATTCCAGCTCCAAGGCCCAATCTACCCTAGATCGCCCCAGAAGTTCCTTCAGGCTATGCTGCGACACCACAATAAAGTATTTCAGGCAAATGGCACATCAAATTCTTTCTCTTGCGGGTGGTCTTTTGAGAACAGTAGGGCCCTGTCTGTCCTGCAAGAGTGTTTACAACACTGGAGATCAATGGTTCACTTAAGCAAAAAGATTTACTGCACTGTAAATTGCTTGTCTAGACAGATTTGCTGCTCTGATCTCTGTAAAAGTAAATCTTTGACTCTCGTAAGGCTGCAATCCTCAAGCCACTTACCCCTGAAAAGTCCTACTAACTAGGGTGGGATTACACCACAGCAAGTGACTGCAGACCTGAAGCTTTAGAGCTACAGGGCAGATGTAATCTGCTAGGCTGGGAGCACATTATACATGGTCATGGGTTAAAAGCAGTTTCCCATCCTCCTAATCTGCTTTTCTTTGTGACTGACAAAGTGCAAATATTCTGCACGAAGTCATGTCCCCTTGAGGCAAGCTCAGCGACTGGAAAGTCTCAAAACGTAGTACACCTGACTGAGCAGAACCAGTTGACCTTTTTCTTGCAATTTCCTAGGGAAATACTGGCACCCTGTTTCCTGTGAGAGCTCATTCAAGATGCCACCAACATCGTCTTATGAGTCTAAGGCAGGCATAGGCAAACTCCGGCCCTCCAGATGTTTGGGACTACAATTCCCATCATCCCTAGCTCACAGGACCAGTGGTCAGGAATGATGGGAATTGTAGTCCCAAACATCCCAAACATCTGGAGGGCTGGAATTTGCCCATGCCTGGTCTAAGGTCTTGAAAGCTACTGACATCATGCTCTCCTGGCTTGTCTTTTTTTGAAAGTAAAAAGCCCCTTACAGGAGTGTCAACTTGGTCCTGTGATTGTGGGTGCCCAGGGCTATGGGTGCCATCCAGCATGGCCCTGGCACCAAAATTTTGTGGGCACTCAGGCACTCAGGGCCCCATATGTCTCTAGAATATCACAACAGTTCAGGCAAAAGGATCCAACAGCGAGCTCATTACAAGTGATGGACTGAACCACACCCAAATAAATGTTGAGAAATTAACTATAAACTAGTCCACATTTCACTGACGTTTTAATGTTTGTTATGTGGGTTTAAAAATGGAGGCAATGCACATAAAACAGTAAAACCAAAAGCAAACGAAGTGTAATATTCTTTAGTTTATAAGACGCATTTATTAGTTTATCCTACTGGATATTAGCCATAACAGATGTATTAGTTAACAGTAGTTTGATAGTCTACGACTCGGCTCAAACTAGGCAAGATCACTACATTATAGATCAGCTAAGTTACCAGCCTGAAATGTTTAATTGGTTAGATTAATAAATACTTTTAACCAAGTAAGAAGGTGTTCCTGATTTTAAAATTTATATATCATTTTAATACAAATCTTGATAACTGTACATAGAAAATACCATTTTAAAAGAGGCAGTTTTTCTAAGATGGCGCCTACTATGAAACATGTGTCATATTAGCTTCAAGCAGAGAAATTGTGCAACCTGATTCAGGACATTTGCTTTTGTCCACATGCAACTTTAATCAATTAATTAAAATTTATTAAGTCATATGATCAAACAGCTAAGATTTGTTGACAATGGTCCCACAAAGCACTCATTTCTCCTGCTTGCTCCTCCTAATAACTAATAGAGTCCAAGCCTTCGCAGGGCTGGAGCTGACGGAAGTTTAGACCAAAACATCTGGAAGTCATTAGGCTGGTGAACCTGTTTTTCACCCATGCTGGTGGAAAGAGCTTCTGAACACGCTCTTTGAGCCCCCCCCCTCCACATCTCCTCAAAAACTCTCTTCATATTTTTACATTTTAATTCTTTCAGACGTAGTGAAATAAATCTTCAGAACAATACGGCACTGTTGTGATCAATTTTAAGATCAAATCAACATCAAAATCAATGTTGCAAAAATCAAGTTACATCTAAGCGTGTGCCATCTGTAAACTCTGGCTCCAAAGGGACTACAGTAGCAGAAATACTTAATATATGGCATTGAAACAGGACAAAAAAAGACAGTGGTTGAAGGGCTCTTCTTACTCATAATGAAAGCCTTTCAACGAATCAAGCTCACTCTTGGCATGTTCATACCAGACAATCCAGACTGGATCTGCAGCAACATAAGCTCCAAAGAAGGATTTCTCAGATACTCTTCCCATTCTTCTTCTCTTTTTCTGTAAATCTAACTAGCATAGTCTCTTGTAACCAGTCACTGTGGATGATCCATTCAGGAATGCACTTTATGATCCTTGCCTTTAGAAGGTATATATAAAAATGGGGAGACACATTAATATCTCATGCACATGGTTAGGTTTCATAAGAGTCAGGCTGATCATTTTTGCATGTGATTTTTACAGGATAGCACATTGTGGGTGAATGGTAAACGCTACTGCTCAGATCACGGCCTTCTCGGTGGTGGCGCCTGCCCTGTGGAACGCCCTCCCATCAGATGTCAAGGAGATAAACAACTGTCTGACTTTTAGAAGACATCTGAAGGCAACCCTGTTTGGGGAGGTTTTTAATGTTTGATGTTTTATCATGTTTTTTAATATTCTGTTGGGAGCTGGGTTTCTGGGGAAACCCAGCCAGATAGGCGGGGTATGTATAAACAAACAAACAAACATTATTATTATTATTATTATTATTATTATTATTATTATTATTATAGCGGATTAGCGCTATTAGCGGTTTAGCGGCTATTAGCGGCTATTAAAGGCTTAAGGGATTAGCGGATTAGCTGCTAAAAGGCTATTAGCAGCTTAGTGCCTTAGAAAAAGGGGGTGGGGAGCGAAAAAAACAACCCCCAGGAATCGCAAGACATTTTCGTCTTGCGAAGCAAGCCCATAGCAAATTCGTCCTGCGAAGCACCTCCAAAACGGAAAACCCTTTCGTCTAGCGGGTTTTCCGTCTTGCGAGGCATTCGTCTTGCGGGGCACCACTGTATTATTATTATTATATCTGCCTTTTTTAGGGTGGCAGTGAGAAAGGTGCAATGACAACGGGAGCTTCCAGGCCAGATGTCTATTAAGCATCCATGCAGAGACGCTTGCAGAAAAACTTGTGCTGAAGTTATAGGACATTGCCTACTTGTATTGCAATGCACCTTGTGTCTGCTTGCTCAGTCCACAAGCTGGCAAGGGGTTGGGATGTGGCAGATTGTCCACCATTTCACTCCCTAGCCCCCTTACCCATTTAGGATTCCACTCCTAATTTTCATTGGGGGATAAGTCCCCCTGGACACAGTGGAACTGACTTTGGAATAGGCATGGATAGGATTGGGCAAGAAATAATGTTATTGAAGAATAGTCTTCAAAAGCCACCAGTAGCCCCTAGATGTTGGTAATGGGGAACCCTGGCCATCTCCTTCATCTGATTAAAGTTTGCAGTTCAATTACCAAGAATTCATGAGATAAGGATCCACATGTCTCGTCCCCAAATGTGACGCACTCCAACGATTGTCGAGCAAAGTCTTCTGCTGACTTCATGAAGAGGTTGGTCTTGGCCCAGTTGGTCATTGAAGTAGAGACACCCAAAGGAGTCAAAGCCTAAACCAAGAAACAAACACAGCAGCAGCAGCAACCTTTTCACAATCTTGAATGCTTTGTACATTAAAGGTAAAGGTAAAGGTACCCCTGCCCGTACGGGCCAGTCTTGACAGACTCTAGGGTTGTGCGCCCATCTCACTCAAAGAGGCCAAGGGCCAGCGCTGTCCGAAGACACTTCCGGGTCACGTGGCCAGCGTGACATCGCTGCTCTGGCGAGCCAGAGCCACACACGGAAACACCGTTTACCTTCCCGCTAGTAAGCGGTCCCTATTTATCTAGGGTGCTTTCGGACTGCTAGGTTGGCAGGCGCTGGGACCGAACAGCGGGAGCGCACCCGCTGCAGGGATTCGAACCGCCGACCTTTCGATCGGCAAGCCCTTGGCACTGAGGCTTTAACCCACAGCGCCACCCGCGTCCCGCTTTGTACATTATAGGAGGCTTAAATGACAATTAGTGGGAAAAAACATCTCCTAGGATGGACTAAAGGAGAGAAATGAACATGTTTCACATAATTAAGAAGAAAGAATAGAAAATGGCAAAAACATCCAAGGTCTCCCAGTATCTCATCTATGCAGACGATTTAGATTTATTGTAAAAGCAGAGAGATATAAATTACCTGTATGATAATTCCCTTTCCTTTATATTCTGCTTGAAGAGCTTTGGAAAACATACATACAAAAGCCTAGACAGACAAAATTAAATACATGTTAGTGTTTTGCACTTTAATTGCCGAAACATCAAGAATCCCATCCCCACCCCCCAAACACTCTGATTTATCTTTCTTATCACTAGAGATAGAAGGATTTGTTAATTTTGGATATCTCAGTTTCTAATTTTTCCAATCTTAAATCCAGTTTGCTGGATCCATTTCTACAGCAAATTTGTGAATTTTCTTTTTTTTTTAAAAGTCCTCATGAAAATTCATCAGCATTTTAGTGTGACTTTCTCCTAATAAACACAAGTTTTGCAAGTCATGCTTCCTCATATAGCACGATTTTGTAGTTTTTAAATGAATATATTCCTTTATATGCACACTTTTACCTAATATGTGCATTTCTGTAAACATGAGTTAGATGGAGAGCTGCATTGCCAAATTCGGATCAATGCAAATTTCAAAGGCTACATGGTGTTTAATGCTATGATTTGGGGTGATTTGTGATATGGAGGAAGAATATAAGCTGCAAAGGAATTTCTGGGTAGCCTGGCCAAACTAGGGCTGTTAAAAGAGCCACTGTGGGTCATGACCACAGACTGGAGTATCTACTCTGAAGGAGGCAAAGGGCTTCTGGGAAGAAGAAAGGGGAAGAAACAAACCAGAAGCTTTCTTATTAGGAATTTTAGGTCCAGAAATACCAAAAGAGCAGAAAAAACTGTTTATGTACTCTACGACAGCTGCGCGGATGTTGCTAGCCCAAAGATGGAAGAGAATAATGGTTGGCAAAGATGATGGGCTATGCCAAAATGGCAAAAATGACCGGAAAGATCAGAGATGAAGAAGATAATAAATTTAATAAAGAATGGGGGAAATTTATAAGTTACTTAAAAGAACACTGTAAACATTGGCCGGATTCTAAAAAACACACCTGCAATGTAACAAGACCTATGGTGAGAACTGAGTTTTAAGGAAGTATGGAGAACATTATAAGATGCAGTTGGAAAAGAATAACCAGGGAAACTTTGGAGGCGTGGAGGGGAGTTGAAATATACTCAGAGTCGCAAAGTGATTTCATGCTCTTTATTCAGCTCATAGTGGTGAGGAGGAATGAATGAAGTCCCCTCAAAGTATCTGCTTTATATACATTATTTACACAATGGGCTGCACATGATTGGCTAATTCCGGAATTCTACTGTAAGCCAATCAGGTTGTGGATTCACTTCTATCTGGGGCATGATTGGGTGGTTCCTGCCAACCAATCATACTGCTGCATTGTTCTAGGACCAATCGGACTGCTGCATTCTGAATCCTATTGTTCTAGGACCAATCAGACTGCTGCACTTTGGATCCTATTGTTCTAGGACCAATCAGACTGCTGCAGTTTGGATCCTATTCAACTCAGTACATAACAAGAGTCGAGGAATTTGGAGAATAATACATGTACACGATTATGACTTATTTGTGATGCTAACTGTTAAAACTAAAAATGAATAAAAATATTTTTTTGAAGAAAGGGGAAGAAAGGGTGAAATCCATCTTGGCGAGGGAAAAGGACAGGCTGCCTGCGATACTTTGGGCCAGGCTGTAAGATCTGGAACCCCTCCATGCAGACTGAGGGTGTAAATAGGCGAATAAACCTTATTTCTTAAAGTGCAAGAGTCTTCACTGTGTCTTCTATTCTCCAAAGGGACACAGATCCTCTGTTGATGCCGGTGATCCCATGTGCTCTGGACACTGCTTGGCAGTGGGCTTTTGTAATAATACGCTTTGTTTCCTCTGTAGGTTGACGAGCAGGCAGAAGAGAATCTTTTCTCCTTGTGGCACCCAGACTGTGGAACTCACTTTTCCCTCAGAGATCTAGCAGATCCCCTACCTGACGGTGTTTAGACACTTAGCAAAACAGTTTTATTACAGCATGCCCACAGTATATGAGCAGTGTTTGGGTGTTTATTCCTATCTTAGCTTCTTCTAATGTGCTGCTTGTACGGTCTCTACATCCTGTTGCTCTGAGCTGCCTCAGGTGACCCATTAATGGGATGGAAAGGCAGACAGGTAACCCCCCCCCCATATTTGCTCTGCTCTGGTCAGACCTCACCTGGAGTACTGTGTCCAGTTCTGGGCACCACAGTTCAAGAAGGACACTGACAAACTGGAACGTGTCCAGAGGAGGGCAACCAAAATGGTCAAAGGCCTGGAAACGATGCCTTATGAGGAACGGCTAAGGGAGCTGGGCATGTTTAGCCTGGAGAAGAGGAGGTTAAGCGGTGATATGATAGCCATGTTCAAATATATAAAAGGATGTCACTTAGAGGAGGGGGAAAGGTTGTTTTCTGCTGCTCCAGAGAAACGGACACGGAGCAATGGATCCAAACTACAAGAAAGAAGATTCCACCTAAACATTAGGAAGAACTTCCTGACAGTAAGAGCTGTTCGACAGTGGAATTTGCTGCCAAGGAGTGTGGTGGAGTCTCCTTCTTTGGAGGTCTTTAGGCAGAGGCTTGACAACCATATGTCAGGAGTGCTCTGATGGTGTTTCCTGCTTGGCAGGGGGTTGGACTTGATGGCCCTTGTGGTCTCTTCCAACTCTATGATTCTATGATATTTACATAAATATACGTGTGTTAGAGTGTGGAGAATTCGGTTTGAGGTGTGTCTCCTCCCTTTCACAGAACTGCACTTCTCAGGGGACATTCCAAGGCCCATGTGAAGATGCTGAAAATCACGCCAGGGACCTTCTGCCTGAAATTCATAGGCTTTACCCATGAGTTGCTACCTTGGCTTTGCTTCCAGTAGATCCTACTTCCACTGGAGATCAGGGCAGCAGGCTGCTGCTGCTGCAATTTCAATTTCCTTCTGGTCCCATAAATCCTAGAACGACGCAGAAAATGTCTAAAACAAGCACAGGATTCTTACCTTAGAGGCAGAATAGACTGCATATAATGGACAGACAAAGGTGCCTACGGCAGAAGAGACGTTCAGAATCAGTCCCTTTTGTCTGAAAAACAACATTGCAATGTAAACACTCGTTTTGTAACCTAATGTTAAACATACCAAGGGTTTCCAATAAAAAGGTAAAGGTAAAGGACCACTGAACAGTTAAGTCCAGTCAAAGGCGACAATGGGGTTGCGGTGCTCATCTCGCTTTCAGGCCGAGGTAGCCAATGTTTGTCCACAGTGATCATGATGTTCTCCAGGGAGGCATGCCCCTGGTTGCACCAAGTAACACAACTGGATTCTGGAAGTTAAACCAAAGTTAATTCCAGTTCGAAAGCTTCTTCTTGTTTTTTTCTGTTTGTTTGTTTTTGTTTGTTTTTTAAAATCTTGAACATAAGAAAGAGGTTTACCTTGATACCATCTGTTTCAAAATCATCCGTGTCATCTAAAAATATATATATACATGAATAACAACAACAACAACAACAACAACAACAACAACAACAACTTATTTATACCCCACCCATCTGGCTGGGTTTCCCCAACCACTCTGGGTTGCTTGCAACAAAATATAATAATTTATACGAGCCAGAGCATTAACACAGAGTAGACCATCTGGAATGTGCTATATACCAAACTCCACAGCTCAACATTTCATGCAAATCCACCTAATTCGCACTTCCTAAAACAATACTTTAGCCAAAACACAGCTATCCTTTGGAATCCAGCCTTCTCTGAATTTTGTGATCCAGTTCCCCAGCCAAAAAACTGCGTACAAAAATGAATATATTTGGGGACAGGTTGTAATTTGTAAGCAATTTTCCCAATATATATATATTTTTAATGTTATATTTGCTAATCTGTGCCTTTTTATTAACATTTCCCGTGTTAAACACATTTTTAGCAAATTTTTGGGTTGGAGAACTGCATGGCAAAATTTGGAGAAGTGCCATTTTCAAAGCATAGCTGCCTTTCGGTTCATGTATGATTTTGGGAAGTGGAAATCAGGTAGGTTCACATTAAACTGTGAATTGAACGGAATGTTCCTTCATCTTCTTGGCTCAGACAAGGCTTTCTAAGAATGGCAAGCATTCCGTTCAAATGTTGCACTTTTGTTCTGGCAAGCACACAACCTGCAACATGTCTCCATAAAGTGTGAAGCAGCCCACAGCAACCACAATTCAGTTTGGTCCTCAAAAACTCCTCCAGGATTTTCTCAGTGAATAAGAAACATAGCTATCACCAGCTATCCACATTGTGTGAGGAAAACATCTTTGACCACAGCCGAGATGTCTGTGAAATCTCCCACCCCCCCCCCAAAATATCTTTATTTTCCACACATGCATAGCTATTGTGTGGTACATACCTTGGTGACAGAGAAGATGTTGCAGTTGATGAGGTCCTATAGGGAATAAAAAGTAGATTACATGAGAGGCTGACTGATCTGGCGGAGAGAAAGAGTTCCAGAAAGTTCAATTGCACATACAGTGGTACCTCAGGTTACATACGCTTCAGGTTACATACTCCACTAACCCAGAAATAGTGCTTCAGGTTAAGAACTTTGCTTCAGGTTGAGAACAGAAATCAGGCTCCGGCGGCACAGCAGCAGCAGGAGGCCCCATTAGCTAAAGTGGTGCTTCAGGTTAAGAACAGTTTCAGGTTAAGTACAGACCTCCGGAACGAATTAAGTACTTAACCTGAGGTACCACTGTAATGTCTAAAATGGGAATGGAACGTGTTTGGTGCTGCAAGCATTGTTGAATTTCATCTCCCGTATTCTCCTACCGTTGGCCATCTGGCTGGAGCAGGACAGGGGTTGAAGTTCAACAACATCTGGTGGGCCACAGGAAAGAAAGGAAACATTTAAGGGTGAATCAAGGTTGTCTGTGGCCAAACATGCCTTTTAATATAATGTGGAAGAAAAAGAATGAATTTGTTTGCATGGGGCCACCCCACCAACAGGGATGAGGTGTCCTGCCTCAAATCACAGGCTTTGGGAGACCATTAAATGGGCCACAAAGTGTCAGATATAGCTTATTTATTAAAAAAAACCCACTACTCTCTCTGTGCATGAGGGGGGGTGTATTTTCTACCTTGGATATCAAGATGTTGTGGACCATTTTTCCATCTGCAGAACCATCTTTTGAGCTATGTAGTATCAAGAACGGGATGATTGTTGCACAGTGAAACATCGGCTGCCCAGAGTGGCTGGGGAAACCCAGCCAGATGGGCAAGGTGTAAATAATAAATTGTTATTGTTGTTGTTGTTGTTAGATGCACAGTGAAGATGCACTTGATTTATTCCCCAGTGATTAGGGTCAGCGGCGGAGCAAGCCAATTGTGGTGTAGTGGTGAAGAGCGGTGGACTCGTAATCTGGGTAACCGGGTTCGCGTCTTCGCTCCTCCACATGCAGCTGCTGGGTGACCTTGGGCCAGTCACACTTCTCTGAAGTCTCTCAGCCCCACTCACCTCACAGAGTGTTTGTTGTGGGGGAGGAAGGGAAAGGAGATTGTTAGCTGCTTTGAGACTCCTTAGGGTAGTGATAAAGTGGGATATCAAATCCAAACTCTTTAAATTGGGTGCCTGGGACGGCACGCATGCCCTGCGCCCTGGGCAGGGGCAGCCACCTGTGGGGTGGGGTGAGCCGGGGCAGGACGTTCCGTGGGGCCTCCAGAGTCTGCCTGCCTCCTCCCACTCAGCCGCCCTACAGCTGAGGGGGAGGCGGTGAGTGGACCGTTTGGGCAGTACGGAGCCTGAAGGCGCCCAAGCCACCGCGTCACTCCCAAGAGAGGTGCGTGGCTCAGGCGCGCTGCAGGCCCCGCAGTGAGTGCCACCCGTCATTTTGGCACCCCCCTCAGTGGTGACACCCGGGATGGCCAGCCCCTACCGCACCCCCTTCGTCCGCCCCTGTTTAGGGTGGCCATGTGTCCTACTTTGAGCGTTGAACCAGTACACATCTGGTTTAAAGCGAAGGAATAATCAGGTCGCACAGGCACGGCTGAAAGAGGAGGCAGCTGAACTCTCCGTGTCTTACTACATGGCCACCGTATCCCCCCCTAGCTAAAGGTACTGTAATCTATGCAGAAAAGATATAAATCTGGCTAGTAAATATAAGGCAGGGCACTGTCTGCTAGATCAAAGCAGCTATTCACTGGGACCAGTGAGATTTATAATATAGCCCTATTCATGTTTGTTCAGAAGCAGGTCCCATAGTTTTCGCTGAGACTTACTCCCCGTAGGTGTACATAGGATGGCAGCCTCAATTTTGCTTTCTCTTCTATGTTCAGGCCATCATAAAGTTGGGCATTATAGATTAATTCTGCTGCATTTCCCCATTCCCTTCCCTTTTGCTTGCAGGTTTTTTTCCTGTGGATTCTGCGGAGACTTTATCATTTCTGCACTATGGTCTTCAGGGAAATAAAGGAAGGTTTAAGGACTTTGGCTAAAAATAGTTGGTCCAATAACTCTGTGGAAATGTCTTATTCTAGGGGGAGTCCATGTGGTGCCCTTCACATGTTGCTGGACCACAATTCCCATCATCCCTGTTCACCGGCCATTCAGGCTGGGGTTGATGGAAATTTGCATCTAAGAACATCTGGAGGAACTTGCAATACCGGCTACACTTGCTCTGTTCAGATCAAATGTAACTTGCTTGAAATTAATTCAATGAACAATAAATGTTGTTGTTTAGTCGTTTAGTCGTGTCCGACTCTTTGTGACCCCATGGATCAGAGCACGCCAGGCACTCCTGTCTTCCAGCACCAGAATTCAAAAGCATCAATTCTTCGGTGATCAGCCTTCTTTATGGTCCAGCTCTCACTTCCATACATCACTACCCTTGCCTACCATCACTACCCTCATGGATCACTGCCTTGCCGTGGCGAAGGGGCTTGAATAACTCAGAGTAACTATGAGGTATGCCATGCAGGGCCACCCAAGGTGGACAGGTCATAGTGGAGAGTTTTGACCAAACATGATCCACCTGGAGCAGGAACCGGCAAGCCACTCCAGTATCCCTGTCAAGAAAACTCCATGGACAAAGACAATAATAAATAAATAAACTAATTTCTCCATTCCATGTGAAAGGAAAGTGTGGGCCTTCTGAGCAGTTGCTTTCAAGAGCACAAACATAGAACAATCCTTACCCCGTCATTCTCTGGTCCATTAAGAAAACGGGTTGGAGAGGGGCGAGGAAGCATTCCAACGTTGTTAACTATTAAACAGAAACATAGTGAGTCACACAACTAGTTGGCACAACTACAGTTGCTGCCGGTTTAGCTGGTTTAGCCTGATGCCTTCCAGATATTTTGGACTAAAGGACCCCTGGACAGTTAAGTATAGGCAAAGGCGACTATGGGGTTGTAGCGCTCATCTTGCTTTTCAGGCTGAGGGAGCTGGTGTTTGTCCACAGACAGCTTTCTGGGTCATGTGGCCAGCAGGCCTAAACTGCTTCTGGTGCAATGGGACACCGTGATGGAAGCCAGAGCGCATGGAAGCGTTGTTGACCTTCCCGCCGCAGCGGTACCTATTTAGCCACTCGCGTTGCTGTGCTTTTGAACTGCTAAGTTGGCAAAAGCTGGGACGGAGCAATGGGAGCTCACCCCACCATGCGGATTTGAACCACTGACCTTCCAATCAGTAAGCCCAAGAGGCTCAGTGATGGTGCTGTGTTTTGGACTACATCTACCTGGGACTGATAGGAGTTGTAGTCCAAAACATCTGGAAGGCACCATGAGTAAAAGTTACCTTAAACTGAGCTACTGGGAAGGCATAGCATCCGTTGAACTCATTCAGAAGATAATAGGCCTTTTAAACATAATACAAAATTGACCCCAGATCAGCCACTTGTAGGTCTGAGGACGACCAGTTTGACACTATATAATTTCAATAACTATGAGAGAAGAGTTTGTTTTATTTATTTGTTGCCTTTATCCCACCTTCCTCCCCTTCCAAAGGAGTTCAAGGTGTTCCTGGTGTTCCTCCCTTTCCATTTTATCCTCACAATAACCCTGAGAGGAAGGTTAGGCTGAGAGGCAGTGAATCACCCAAGGTCACCCAGTGAGCTTCAAGATGGCTGAGTGGGGATTAGGAACCCTGGTCTCCCAGGTCCTCGTCCGACAATCTAACCCAGGCATAGGCAAACTCTGTCTCTCCAGATGTTTGGGACTACAATTCCCATCATCCCTGACCACTGGTCCTGTTAGCTAAGGATGATGGGAATTGTAGTCTCAAACATTTGGAGGGCCGGAGTTTGCCTATGCCTGATCTAACCACTACACCACACTGCCTCACTGCAACCCAAAAGGAACTCTTGAAAAGTGCTATTGGAAACTTTACCCAAAATTCCAATTTCTAATCCTTGAAGACCATCTTCAATGTCATTGTACACGTTCCTTTTGGTAAAGTCAGCTTGTATAATTTTCACTTTTCTCCCTGTGGACTGCTCTGTATTTGGAGGGGAGAAAGAGAGTCATTTTTGTGCTCTTTAAGAATTTCCTTGGCTACTGCTAAGACAGCGATGCATTTAGGCAATATGCTAAGTCAATGTCCCCTTCTCCCAAGACCTCTTGAATATTGTTTGGGTTCTCAGCAGAACACGTAACTTATTTTGTTCTATAAAGCGAAACACATACATAAGTCATGTTTTAACAACTCTTTTCCTTAAGCACAGGCAGAACCACCAAAACTAGTGCTGTATTGTGACAATCACAGGCCAAGATACTGACAAGGGATTCTTTAACGGGTGATTTTTAAGGGGGAAATTAGTAGACTGTAGCAAAACTGTATTATGGAAATCACAAGACTTAGGCCATAGCCTTGACAGCCTCCATGGCCCTGGTCAAAACTACCCCTTATCTCCATCATCATAAACAAACAAACAAATCAAGTGCAGGATGGAGTAGAAATATTACTGACTGTGTTTTTCTGTGAAACACTTTAATGAAACTTGTGGACCACCACAAGGTCACAGTTTGAGAACCTGAGCGCTGGATCCTGCCTTACACCAAAGCAATGGCTCCAACTATTGCACCAGTACAAGAGCTCTTAAATTTAATTCTACACTTTACGCAGACAACACTGGTGTAGAATATCTATTCCATTCACCTAGTAAGCTAAAGTAAAAGGTAAAGGACCCATGCACGGTTAAGTCCAGTCAAGGGCGACTATGGGGTTGTGGCACTCATCTCGCTTTCAGGCCACAGACAGCTTTCCAGGTCATGTGGCCAGCATGAATAAACCGCCTCTGGCGCAATGGAACACTGTGACAGAAACCAGAGGACACAGAAATGCCATTTGGCTTCCCGCCGGAGCGGTACCTATTTATCTACTTGCACTGGTATGCTTTCGAACTGCTGGGTTGGCAGGAGCTGGGACAGGGCAACAGGAACTCACTCTGTCATGGGGACTCAAACTGCCAACCTTGTGATCAACAAGTCCAAGTGGCCCTAGTAACGTCTGATGGGATGGGGTATGTCTCTAAACATGCAGTGGACCACACTGGCATGTCATTGGACTCCAACAACTGTGAAACTGTGTCCTTCCAGATGTTGATGGATTCCAGGTTCTATCAACCCTGGTCAGCATGGGTAACTGTCAGGGATTATGAGAGCTGTAGTCCAGTATCAAATCTGGAGGGCCGCACTCCTACATTAGTTTTCACAAGTGGTGAGTAAACCACAACTTCAAATGATCTGTCAAGTCTGGATCTACTTTTATTTGCCAGCAAAATGGGTTGTGGGGTTGGGCTGTTAGATACAGCATACACTTTCCTGGCAAAAGAGAATGTGGGATGCCCCACACTCCATGCAGGAAAGGTTTTTTTCTAGTCAGGCTATCGCCTAATTAAATAATGCCTAGTTGATTAATAAAATGAATTTTACAGGGCACTTCTAAGCCTGTTTATACAGCAAAATGTCACACTGAATTCAAAGGCACGTCCTCCTGCACACTTAGCAAGTCTGCTTCGGATTACAGTGGTACCTCGGGTTGCATACGCTTCAGGTTACAGACTCCGCTAACCCAGAAATAGTACCTCAGGTTAAGAACTTTGCTTCAGGATGAGAACAGAAATCCTGCAGCAGCAGTGGGAGGCCCCATTAGCTAAAGTGGTGCTTCAGGTTAAGAACAGTTTCAGGTTAAGAACAGACCTCCGGAATGAATTAAGTTCTTAACCCGAGGTACCACTGTACAACCTAAGGCATAAAGAAACCAAGTGATAACTTTTTCACACATTAGATACTTACCAATTTCAGAGGCTACCTTCTGCATTTTTGCTAGTGTTCTGCTAATCAAAACAATATTTAATCCACGTCTGGCGAGCTATGAAAGCAAGTCGTAAATATATTAGTATTTCAGGAATGATTGGGCTGCTCTGATATGGCAGAAGCTACTCAGATGCTTGTTGCATTTGTCCTAATATCTGCAACTGCGGAGGATACACAAGTGCAGCTGCAAGGAAGCAATTGCTTTCCAGCTGTGCAATGCAGGTCAGAGTGAACTGGGAAATTCTGACTCCTAGTGGCAAAAGTATTGAAATGCTAATAAAGGGTGAGATTATGAGCCCCATTCGAGGTGCTCGTTCACTGTCTCTATTTCCTGGTGGGATTCAATCACGTGAATTTGTACTGGCAAATTCAGGTTGAACAATTTTTTTTTTTTTTTGCAAGTAAATTTTTATTAATATTGCTCATTTATACATAAGAACAAATACAAAATTTATACCATAACTTGCGCGTATCACATCAAATCAACAAATCAAAAATACAACACAAAATTCTTTTAGGCTCCGCCGAGCCGTAGACTTCCTTCCACACTTTTGGTAAGTATCAGATAAATTTGTATTCACGTATTTTATCGTTTTAATCCTGTATCATTTACTGTTAGAGTTAATTCAGCCCCGCCAGTGTCGTCTGAAAATTAGTTCCAAGATAAGTCAAATATTTATTCCATTTGTCATGAAATTTCTGTTCGTCTTGATCCCTTAATCTTCCTGTTATTCTAGCGAGCTCGGCATAATTTATCAACTTAACCTGCCAATCACTTATACTGGGTATAACTTCTGTTTTCCAGTTTTGCGCTAAGAAGATTCTTGTGGCTGTAGTGGTTGAACAATTATAGTGGACTGGGAAGTTTCATGTAACCAAAAGGTGAAACTTTTTGCAATAAGGGAAATGATGGGGACCTGAACAGGAAGACGCAGAACGCTTGCTCTGATGCAATGGCTTCTAATCTTCCCACAAACAAATCAGGTGAATGCTTTAAATAGCCAACATCATCTAATCTTCCTGCAAACAGATCAGGATAAATGCACAATAATCAGGTCATAGGGAAGTTCCCTAACTCTCTTCTTTACATTCTCTAACCTTCCCCCTCCCCCGGGGTATAAGAACTGGGAACCAAATAAGACAAGACTGGGGTGGGTGTGAGAAGTACAAGATATCACTCTTAAAATATTTGAAATAGTGTCACATAAAGGTAAAGGTAAAGGGACCCCTGACTATTAGGTCCAGTCGTGGCCGACTCTGGGGTTGCAGCGCTCATCTCGCTTTACTGGCCGAGGGAGCCGGCGTACAGCTTCCAGGTCATGTGGCCAGCATGATTAAGCCGATTCTGGCGAACCAGAGCAGCGCACGGAAATGCTGTTTACCTTCCCGCCAGAGCAACACCTGTTTATCTACTTGCACTTTGACGTGCTTTCGAACTGCTAGGTTGGCAGGAGCTGGGACCGAGCAACGGGAGCTCACCCCGTCGCGGGTATTTGAACCGCCGACCTTCTGATCGGCAAGTCCTAGGCTCTGTGGTTTAACAGGGCAAAGACTTCTTCTCTGCTGCCCTAGAGAGCAGGACTAGATCAAATAAGTTTAAATTACAGGAGGGTGGGTTTTAGTTGAACATTAGGAGTCAATGAATGCAGGTCAATTATGGGACCATTTGTTTATTTGGAAATAATACCACAGGGGCAGTGTTCAGTAAAAACACACACACATTCAAATTCAAAACAACAACTCATAAGCAACTGAATATACCATTTTAAAACAACAACAATAAAAACAACCCATCTCAATTATAGCAGTCAGGAATCATTCAGCTGGTATCAGGCCAAAGGAAGTTTGAGTAAATAAGTTGCATTTTTAACAGCTGGCAGAAGCTCACCACAGTTGGTGCCCAATGTGTCTGGGTGGAGAGACAAGCTCTCCTTCCCTGGAAGTCTTCAAGCAGAGGCTGGACAGCATCTCTTGGGGATGCTTTGGTTCCAACACTTCTTGCATCAGACAGCAGGATAGATTAAGTGGTCCACAAGGCCTCCACCCCAAACTCTATGATTCTCTGATGTGTCCACACAGGGGCGAAGGAAGGAGAACCGGCACCCGGGGTGGGGGCGGGGCAAAGTGCCCACCGGTGCATGTGCACGTGCCATACGTATAGCGCATGCACATGTGCTGCTACTACCACACAGGGTCCCCGGACGTTTCACCGTCTATTAATCCCTGTGCCACCACTTTATTTCTCGCTGCCGCCACCCAGGCCCTACCTGGTACAATACTGAGTCCAGTCAGGGTTAAATTGGAACATAAACTTCTGTTTATTTATTGCAGTTTAACAAGTGTGTGGTTTCATAAACGGTATCAGTCAATTACATTCATGGGGTGCCTATCCAGACCTATAACTTCCGCTCCCTTCTCTCACTCACTAAACCACCTCTCAGATATTAACTTGTCTTCCTAGCTCCTAACTGTTCCTGACTCAGCTTATTTCACTACACTAACTCAACCTACCCTCAGATTCTATCCCAATTCACTCCCACTCCAACCAACCACCCAACTCCCAACGAACTCCCCTTTCGCCCCTCCCAGAGCTGGTTTTATAGTCCCTCTGACTCCACCCCCGGGTTCTGATTGGGTAACCTGTTTAACTATTTCACCTCCAGCACTCCCATATGTTAACGTCACACCACGCAGGCATGCACGTTGCTATGTATCGTGCATGCACGCACACAGTACGCACGGTGGTGGGATCCTCTGCGCACGGCAGCAACGGCAGCAGAGGGATCCTACCACCATCCATATGGGGCAGGCATGCACGGTATGGCGCATGTGTGCAGCCACACATGCGCGGTACGTACAGCACACGTACATGCGCCACTGGGCAGTTTGCCGACGGCACCGCTTGAGCACTGTATGGACAGCAGCGGAGGTCGCAGCCGCG
Organism: Podarcis tiliguerta; assembly: GCF_965153285.1. Taxonomy (NCBI): domain Eukaryota; kingdom Metazoa; phylum Chordata; class Lepidosauria; order Squamata; family Lacertidae; genus Podarcis; species Podarcis tiliguerta. Next base: position 8,304,670 of record NC_139544.1, read on the forward strand.
AGCGGAGGATCCTTCGCACGCGGCTGCGGCAGTGCGATGGTGGCGGCTTGTGCTGCCGCGCCCGGGGGCGGTGGGACGAGCCCCTTGCAGGGTACCTTCTTGCCACCCCCCCTCAGAGATGGCACCTAGGGTGGACCGCCCTCCCACCCCCTTCCTCCGCCACTGTGTCCACATCAGTCTGACCCTTATGTTTCCCTCCCCTTATGGTTTTGATCTATGGGCTACTATTAAAACGAGGCTGCATTTTAAATTATGTTTTAACCTGTATTTTAAATTGGTTTATTTTTTAATCTTTATTTTTAATTAGAATTTTACTGGTGTTAGCTGCCCTGAGCACAGCTCTGGCCAGGGAGGGTAGGGTAGAAATAAAATTATTTATTATTATTATTATTATTATTATTATTATTATTATTATTATTATTAATAGAAGCTTCTCTCTTCCTGCCTCTTCAATACATCAGTGTTATGCAGAATGCAATCCCCCTGCGCCAAAGACTTTTGATTCCATGTTGTAGGATCTTTGGGACAACATTCCCCCACTTTCCTTTGGGAGGCTGCAAAGAATGACTTTCTGTAGCAGAGAATCCCTGACCTGGCTGGAGCACTAAGCTGTTCATCCCATGGAATTCCACCATCATGTTGCTGTGCTCCTAATGTCCCTACGTCGAGGGAGCTTCCCACATAGCCACATGCACTCTCCTGTCCCTTGGTTAAATAGAGTTTTACAGTACTGTAAGGGTTGCTGTAAGGGACGCGGGTGGCGCTGTGGGTAAAACCTCAGCGCCTAGAACTTGCCAATCGCATGGTCGGCAGTTCGAATCCCCGCAGCGGGTGTGCTCCCGTTGTTCGGTCCCAGCGCCTGCCAACCTAGCAGTTCGAAAGCACCTTCGGGTGCAAGTAGATAAATAGGGACCGCTTACTAGCGGGAAGGTAAACGGCGTTTCCGTGTGCGGCTCTGGCTCACCAGATGCAGCTTGTCACGCTGGCCACGTGACCCGGAAGTGTCTGCGGACAGCGCTGGCTCCCGGCCTATAGAGTGAGATGAGCGCACAACCCTTGAGTCTGGCAAGACTGGCCCGTACGGGCAGGGGTACCTTTACCTTTAAGGGTTGCTGTGAGAAACTAAGGTCCCCTGGCCAGAACCCCTCTGACATGATTTTATATCAACTCGCAGACACAGATAAGTATGTGACCTGGCGTGTAGCACTCTTTGCAATTACCACTAGGAAAATTAGCCAAGATCGCCACCAGCTGTAAAGGAGATGAATTTATTTGACCCTATCTACATCAAGCTACCGTATTTTTCGCCCCATAGGACGCTCCGCCCCATAGGACGCACCTAGTTTTTTGGGGGGGAAATAAAGGAAAAAATTTTTATTTCCCCCCCAGGCGCGGGGGCTGGCTCGGGGGAAGCCTGAGCTTCCCAAGACCCCAGCCCCCAGAACAGGCTGCCGCCCCAAGTCTTGCGGGCCCGGCGGGACCTCCTGCAGGGCGTGCGAGGCTTAAGGACATCTGCCTGAAGCAGGGGGCGGGCTCCGCAGCTCACCCCCTGCTTCAGGCTGCAGGCTGCCGCCCCAAGCCTCGCGCGCCTGGCGGGACCTTCTGCCGGGCGTGCGAGGCTTAAGGACATCTGCCTGAAGCAGGGGGCGGGCTCCGCAGCTCACCCCCTGCTTCAGGCTGCCGCCCCAAGCCTCGCGCGCCTGGCGGGACCTTCTGCCGGGCGCGCGAGGCTTAAGGACATCTGCCTGAAGCAGGGGGCGGGCTCCACAGCTCACCCCCTGCTTCAGGCTGCAGCCCCAAGCCTCGCGCGCCTGGCGGGACCTTCTGCCGGGCGTGCGAGGCTTGTGGACATCTGCCTGAAGCAGGGGGCGGGCTCCGCAGCTCACCCCCTGCTTCAGGCTGCAGGCTGCCGCCCCAAGCCTCGCGCGCCTGGCGGGACCTTCTGCCGGGCGCGCGAGGCTTAAGGACATCTGCCTGAAGCAGGGGGCGGGCTACGCAGCTCACCCCCTGCTTCAGGCTGCAGGCTGCCGCCCCAAGCCTCGCGCGCCTGGCGGGACCTTCTGCCGGGCGCGCGAGGCTTAAGGACATCTGCCTGAAGCAGGGGGCGGGCTCCGCAGCTCACCCCCTGCTTCAGGCTGCAGGCTGCCGCCCCAAGCCTTGCGCGCCTGGCGGGACCTTCTGCCGGGCGTGCGAGGCTTGCGGACATCTGCCTGAAGCAGGGGGCGGGCTCCGCAGCTCACCCTCTGCTTCGGGCTGCAGGCTGCCGCCCCAAGCCTCGCGCGCCTGGCGGGACCTCCCGCCGGGCATGCGAGGCTTGCAGATGTCTTCCTGAAGCCTGGAGAGCGAAAGGGGTCGGTGCGCACCGACGCCTCTCGCTCTCCAGGCTTCAGCGAAAGCCTGCATTCGCCCCATAGGACGCACACACATTTCCCCTTCATTTTTGGAGGGGAAAAAGTGCGTCCTATAGGGCGAAAAATACGGTATATCCTATCTTTAGCACCAAACTCTGAATATAATTGCACATTGTACTAATTAATATTATTTTTCAATATATTAGTGGCCATGTGACGATTTTAGCCTATAAATTTTATTGTTTAATGTCTTAACCTGTATATTAAGGTACTTTTATAGCTCTGTTTAAAGTAGGTAATGTCTTGATCATATAAATGTTTTAAGTTTTTTGTATTAATCCAGCATATTTTAATTGTTGAATGATTCTTGTGTACATTGCGGCAGCCTTTGGCTATGTGCAATAAAACTGACTGACTGACTGTGAGAAACATGTATGCAAAGCCCTATGAATAGTCCAAAACACAACATAAATGCAAAGAGATTCTGTACATATTTATCATACCTCAAAGGAATAGGCTTTTCCAATCCCGTCGCCAGATCCTGTGATCACTAAATGATGAGACAATAAAGACGGTATGTGATCTTTAGTTGGCTTGTTCTTTCTTGCATTTCAAACACTGCGGTTCCGCATGATTATTATTTTTTTGCATCCCAGTCTCATTGATGGAGAAATGCAGAGATAGCACCCCTTGAGATATTGCTGGGCAATAGCTCCCATCATCTCTGACCATCGGTTTGGATGTTGGTGGGTTTCAATTATATAAAACTGTACCCCCCCTAAACAACCTATATGCAGGGATCTGTTTGCTTTTTAAGCAGGGTGGAATCTACACATATAAAAACTGCTGTGAAAATGCTTTAAAAAAAAAAACGTTTTGAAAAATATATTGAATTTGCCATAGCTCACCATCACCATCTAGTGTCACATTTGTATAATGCACTTTACAACACACTTATTTGCAGCCGTATAGCTGAGTCCCATATGGAACTCAGGGGAACTGAGTTCCCTTACCTTTTGAAAATTAAACAATTGTTATTTTTGGTCTGGTGGGACTGTAACGGTTATACAGTGGTACCTCGGGTTAAGTACTTAATTTGTTCCGGAGGTCTGTTCTTAACCTGAAACTGTACTTAACCCGAAGCACCACTTTAGCTAATGAGGCCTCCTGCTGCTACGGTGCTGCCAGAGCACATTTCTGTTCTCATCCTGAAGCAAAGTTCTTAACCCGAGGTAATATTTCTGGGTTAGCGGAGTCTGTAACCTGAAGCATATGTAACCCGAGGTACCACTGTACATACACTCAGTGCCTGAGCCAAAAATCCCCTATATCTGTAATCAATAAAGTTGTGGCCATTTCTAATCCAGATTACTGTTTGAGTATGTGTGTGTGGCAGCACTGTGACTGGGCCCACAACAAACAAACAAACAAACAAACATTTTGGTGAGTTCCTCCCTTTTTTTTCCAGAAGAAAAGCTCTGCATATGTATGTGTACAAGCTACTCAACTCCTCACATGAACAGAAGACATACTTCTAGATATTGGTTCTACTGGAAAGGGTTTAGGGCAGCACTATATATTTTGGAGGTCACTATATATTTGGCGGTCCCAAGTCGCAAGGTGGTTAGATTGGTCTCAACTAGGGCCAGGGCCTTTTCAGCACTGGCCCCGACGTGGTGGAACGCTCTGTCACAAGAGACTAGGGCCCTGTGGGACTTGACATCTTTTCGCAGGGCCTGCAAGACAGAGCTGTTCTGCCTGGCCTTTGGTTTGGACTCAGTCTGACCCTTATGTTTCCCTCCCCTTATGGTTTTGGTCTATGGGCTACTTTTAAAATGAGGCTGCATTTTAAATTGCATGTTAACCTGTATTTTAAATTGGTCCCCCCCCCCCCATTATGTTTTTACTGTAATTTTACTGATGTTAGCCACCCTGAGCCCGGCTCTGGCTGGGGAGGGCGGGGTATAAATAAAAATTATTATTGTTGTTGTTGTTGTTGTTGTTGTTGTTATTGAAATGGTAAGTAGTATGACTAGAAAACTTGTGAGTTTGGAACTAAATTGGGAAACAGACTTTAATTATGATAAGAATTGAGAACAGAATGTGGACCAATAGACCAATCAAACTAATTTCTGCAAGGGTGAGAGACTCATTCTCAAAATAAACCGCACATGGTAGGGCAGTCTCTTTCATGTTTTACCTCCAGACTAGTGCTCCAGATTGCTAGCAGGGATGTGGGTCCTCTCAAACTGACTTCCATTTATGGGGGGGGGGGCATGTCTACTAGTTAAAGTCTTTAGTCTAAACTAGTAGGCATGTCCAAAGTCCATTTTGGGGGGCCTAATCCGGCCCGCCGGTCAATTTAATGGCCCCCATGGCAGTATCCTAAAAAAAAGCTCAACAACTTTGGTCGGCCCTCACGCATGTTCACTTCATCAAATCTGGCCCTCTTTGAAAAAAGTTTGGGCACCCCTGGAAGTTTTTGAAGAAATCTCTAAAATTATTAAGGAACCTATTCAATTCACCCCACAACTGGTACTCCTTTCTTTATTTGAGGAAGGTAATCGTGACATAAAAGCAAAATAAAAAAACAAAAATACTACTCCTCTTATTTGCAGCAGCAGGTCTCTCAACTGTACAAAAATGGAAAACTTTGTCTAACCTCTGTGTTTCTTCTTGGTTGAAAAATGTCTGGAATATTGCTCTTCTGCAAAATATTCCATGGCATGTGAGAGCTTTGTTGGACGTTTGGAATGTGTGATTCTCATTTTTTCAAAACCCCTGGGGACAAAATTATTTATCTGGTGTTTGTTGGCACCCTTGACAAAAGCTGTGCAACATGTCCATGGCCTCTTTTCTTTTTGTTATATTGTTATATTTTGTGTTTTACTTTTGGGGACTCTTTACTTTTTGTTTCTTTGAAAAATCTCTGAAAATTATTGTTTTTTAACTACTTTTACTCAGAGTAGATGTATTGAAATTAACGAACACGACTAAGTTAGGTCCATCCATTTCTTTGGAGCTGCTCTGCTTAAAGGTTTACAAAGCATCCATTATCTTAGCATCCAGGCCCATGGGTTTGTTTTTATTTTAAATTATCAGTTTGTAGTCACATCACTGAGCAGGAGATCTGTCTATTCACTCATAAAAAATGATAATGGCCAGAGAACCTAGGCAAACCAGTCATTTCCATAGGCAAAAGGAATTCTCATTGCAGTCCTGCATGTGTCTGTTCCAAAACAAGCTCCACTGAGTTTACTGGACCTTACTTCCAGATAAATTTGTGTAGGACTGCAGCCTGAATTTCTTTGTATTTCAAAAAGATTGAAGTTGCATATTAATGCTTCTCAATTACATAACTGCATTAAAAAAACATTTCAAGGGTGCATGTGTCAATATTATAATATGGCTTTTGTGTGTGTGTTGAATATATGCTATATGGAAATTTATGGACCTAATAGGTATCTAAAAAGCCTTTTGCACATAACAAAATATGTATTTTATCAAAGTAATTATTGAACTAAAATACAATTAAGAAATACAGTGATACCTCTGGATGCGAACGGGATCCGTTCCGGAGCCCTGTTCACATCCTGAAGCGAACGCAATCCACGTCTGCACGTGTGTAGGTCGCGATTCGCCTCTTCTGCGCATGCATGTGACGTCATTTTGAGCGTCTGCGCATGTGTGAGTGACAAAACCCAGAAGTAACGCGTTCCGTTACTTCTGGGTCGCCGCGGAGCGCAACCCGAAAGCGCTCAACCCGGAGCTACTTCAACCCAACGTATGACTGTATAGTAATAGTGAAAGAATCATTAAGTTATTCTTAAAATGATTGGTGGCCTATACAACACAAAACACTGTTGCTGTATGTAGGTTTCATTTTATTTGTTTTTTATCTTATATTTTGGAAATGCACATCCAGGTTTTTTTCCTTAACTTTTTGGGGGGGTCCCCAAGAGACTGGGTCCCTAAGCTATAGCTTGTTTAGCTTATACAGTGGTACCTCGGGTTACAAACACCTCGGGTTGCAAACACTTCGGGTTACAGACTCCGCTAACCCAGATGTAGTACCTCGGGGTAAAAACTTTACTTGTTTTTAACTGTTTTTATTTTGTATTTTCTTCTTCTGTTTACTCTTTTTTTCCTTCTAATTTTTGTAATACATTGAAAACTTTAATAAATATCTTTTTTTAAAAAAAAGAGAACAGAACTCACATGCCAGTAGCGCGGCAGCAGCGGGAGGCCCCATTAGCTAAAGTGGTACCTCAAGTTAAGAACGGTTTCAGGTTAAGAACGGACCTCCGGAACGAATTAAGTTCGTAACCAGAGGTACCACTGTACATAAATCTGGCACTGCCCATGAACCTTCGAAGATTGAGAGCTAGTGTCGTGGTTAGAGGACTGGATTAGGTCCATCTAGATTCTAGCTCAATACTTCCCGCTCTGACGAGCATCAGCTCTCCAGGATTGCAGACAAGAGTCTTTCCTAGCCCCGTTTGGAGATGCCACAAGCTGGGACCTTTTGTGTTGCAAAGCTGGCATCCACAGAGTTTCTCCCCTGCTCCCATCCCAACACATCCGTTCACATTTCCCCAGAAATAAAAATATGAGGAAAAATTGCTTTACCTGCCCATTCTCCCATGGACCGAAAAAAAGACTCAGGCACAGTACTCCATACAAGCGGAGAGAAATATTTCAAAAACCGAACGCATTTCACCAGGAAAACGAGACAAGTGAGACCCCCGAGGCAAGCAAGGGACCGCTGCAGGAATTCATCCATGATGAACCGATGCTGTGGGCTCAGACAAGATACTGCCAGTGTCTCTCTTCTGGTGCACTGCTACTTTTCGCTCTGGTAAAAGGAAGAAGAAGCCTGTCTAATCATAAACGTGTGAGTCATGTGATATTTTTTTTACCCATAGAGATCATAGAATAACTTTCTTGGCCCAGATATGTAAACTACCCAAACAAAAACATGAGAGCTAAAATGTTTTGTTTCTTTGCATGGAGAGATGTTCCTTCTCAGGGCACACTGTGGTCAGGGTCAGGCCAGCTGGTTTGCAGGATGATGTTGCCTTTTGCTCTCTGCTGTCTGTCGCCGAGATAAAAGATGTTCTGGAACATAAACCCCCTATGGACACAATATGCTTACTCCTAGTTAAGATACTCACATACAGGTACCGAAATCGCAGTCGTCTGTTATTCCAGACCTGGAATAAATCTCATTTCCAGCATCTGGGCTTTTTTCTCTGGGTGCCAGTGGCGCTCTCCTAGTTTTGTGGTTGGTCCATGTGACAGGACCACTTAACCAGCTCTTGAATGAACAGCGCAATTTTGTACACTCTTAGTTGGCTCTGCCCTTGAATCCAGTCTGGAAGCCGAAACTAGTAAACAATGTAGCAGCCAGACTTCTCACAGGAGCAGGTCTTTGGCAATATGTTATTCTCCTGTTGAGAGAGCTACAGTGGCAACGAATCTGCTATCAGGCCAGGGGCCTGTGTTAATTCACAACGACTTAAATAATTTGCATCCAAGGTTATTTAAGAACCATCTCATTCCTTACATTCTGTCTCAGACACTGAAGTCTTCTGATGGGGGACTGTTTGTGGTCTCACATGCCCCTGAAGTCTGGCTGGCCTTTACTTCACTTCACTTCACTTCACTTCACTTCACTGCCTGGTGGAGGGGCTGAACCCCTAGTATGGCAGGCTGTGTCTTGTGGTACTCCTTGCTAATAGAAGTTCAGCAAGAGTCATACCTTTCTCTTTTTACATGTCTTCTTAAAACTATATTTATTAGGCAGGCTTTCTGAATCTCTGTTTCTTTGCCAACCCTCTCTCCCTGATGTCTTTGATTTTTATTTTGTAATAGGGTGCTTTTAGCCTTATAGGAAAGTGCAGTGCATAAAATTTTAAAATAAATACTCAAATGTAAATCTCACTGATTTCAGTGGGGCTAATTCTCAGCCATTTTGCTGCCGTTTAACTGTGTGATGGTCTGTTTTGCCTTTAGGCAAAAAAGTACGGGTGGTGCTGTGGTCTAAACCACTGAGTCTCTTGGGCTTACTGATCGGAAGGTCGGTGGTTTGAAAGCATGTCAGTGCAAGTAGATAAATGGGTACCACTCCGGCGGGAAGGTAAACGGTGCTTCCGTGCACTCTAGCTTCCATTATGGTGTCCCACTGCACCAGAAGTGGTTTAGTCATGCTGGCCACATGACCCGGAAAGCTGTCTGTGGACAAACACTGGTTCCCTTGGTCTGAAAGCAAGATGAGTGCCGCAGCTCACAGTTGCCTTTGACTGGTACTTTAGCTTTAGCTTTGCCTTTGCCTTTAGGACAAAGGACTCATTACATGAAGGCACAAGGATTCACCATTAACCCTGGTGGCTGAGACCATCCAGGATCCAGAATGACCATCACAAGCCAGTTATTATGCAACCCCCTGAGGCTCCCATATGGACCTCCTGCCGGCATTAGAAACAGCAGAACAGCAACCAGTTCCTTGAGAAAGAAAAGCTATAGCATCAAAGAGTGGCTGGAGGCACAAGGCACTTTCTTTGACCATTGCTGACTGCTGGAAAAACCAGTGTGGTGTAGTGGTTAAGAGCGGTAGACTCCTAATCTGGGGAACCGGTTTTGCGTCTCTGCTCCTCCACCTGCAGCTGCTGGGTGACCTTGCGCCAGTCACACTTCTCTGAAGTCTCTCAGCCCCACTCACCTCACAGAGTGTTTGTTGTGGGGGAGGAAGGGAAAGGAGAATGTTAGCCTCTTTGAGACTTCTTAAAGGGAGTGAAAGGCGGGATATCAAATCCAAACTCTTCTTCTTCTGCTGCTTTATCTCAAGGTACCTTGAAAGCATGTGCATAATGTGGGCTGAATCATGCATGTTTTTAGTGCTTACTACCACCAATCACCTGCTTGAGGGTGTGTGTGGGAAACGGCAACTGAATCTAACACTCTATGCTAGAGCTTTCCAAACTGTGTGTTGTGACACACAAGTGTGTTGGCCGCAGGGTGTAGGTGTGTTGCATGAATGCTCCCCGGGGTTGGAAAGGGGTTAGTTTAACCTCTGGTTTGTCAGTAAAACTGAATTATTGTGTTGCGAAATGATGCATGTCTGCAAAGGGTGTCGCCAACATGAAAAGTTTAGAAAGCTCTGCTCTACGACCTACTCCCATACCCTGATCAACAGTGCTAGGCATTGTCAGTTGCAGCCCAAGCTCCCAAATCGAGCGTTCCACCTGGGGAATCTCTCTCTCTCTCTTTTTTTATAAGATATTTATTAAAGTTTTCAATATATTACAAAAATTAGAAAAAAGAAGAAAAAGAAAAAGAAAATACAAAATAGGAACAATTAAAAACAAATCCATCTTTCCATGTCTTATATTTCATTTACTTGTTTCCCTGACCTCCCCACACCTCCCTTTCTTGCATTCCAGTTCAATTGGTTAATTCAGCAAATCCTTTCCCTCTTATCTTTTATCTTAATATATTATAACTTTGAGTTATCACCTGTTAACAATCCATTTCTACATATTCCTTAACATTTCTACTAAAAAAATCCCACTTAGCTTCAATCCAGCATCATTCTAGCATTCATTAATTTTACAATGTTTTTGTAGATAGTCTTTAAATTTCTTCCAATCTTCTTCCACTGACTCTTCTCCCTGGTCTCGGATTCTGGGGAATCTCAAGTGCAAAGCTCCATTTCCCCCTCTTACTAGGTCAGGGTAAATAGATTTGGGGGGGTAAGTCACTTTTGATGAGACTGGCACAGGGTTAAGAGTCAAGCTTCCTCTCACTGCATTGCAGCCACAACCGAATTCCATCCTTTTCTTTGGGTGCTCAAGAGGTTCAGTGAGGCTGTTATCTCAGGTGGGAGTCTGGAAAGGTGTTGATTAAAAATGAGACTGCTCATGGTAGACTTAGGATCATAGAACAGAGTTGGACCACAAGGGTAATTTAGTCCAAATCCTGAACCTGCCTGAAGACTCATAAAAACACAAGGGAAAGGGGACAAGGAGGGGAGAGGCCAGGGCAGGGATCAAACTCAGGTGCAGTGGTACCTCGGGTTACATACGCTTCAGGTTACATACGCTTCAGATTACACACTCCGCTAATCCAGAAATAGTGCTTCGGGTTAAGAACTTTGCTTCAGGATAAGAACAGAAATCGGGCTCCAGCGGCGCGGCAGCAGCAGGAGGCCCCATTAGCTAAAGTGGTGCTTCAGGTTAAGAACAGTTTCAGGTTAAGAATGGAACGAATTAAGTACTTAGCCTGAGGTACCACTGTACCAGCTTTTAAACAGTTATTCTTATAATGAACAGTTGGAATTAGGGGGTACCTAATTTCTTCTGCTGAGGCAGACAAATGATATCTTATTATTGTCAACATATGCATTCTTATGTATACAGTGGTACCTCGGGTTACATACGCTTCAGGTTACATACACTTCAGGTTACAGACTCCGCTAACCCAGAAATAGTGCTTCAGGTTAAGAACTTTGCTTCAGGATGAGAACAGAAATTGCACAGCGGCAGCAGAAGGCCCCATTAGCTAAAGTGGTGCTTCTGGTTAAGAACAGTTTCAGGTTAAGAACGGACCTCCAGAATGAATTAAGTACTTAACCTGAGGTACCACTGTACTTTACCCTATTATGGCTGGAGAACCGTATTGCAAAATTCAGAGAGGATCACATTTCAAAGGACAGCTGTGTTTGGGTTCTCATATTGCTTCCGCAAAAATGCAGATTTGCATAGCTGTCAACGTTTCCCTTTTCTAAAGGGAAATTCCCTTGTTCTGAATAGGATTCCTCGCAAGAAAAGGGAAAAGTTGACAGCTATGGATTTGGTTGGTTTGGCTTTAAATGTGAACTGAATCGAATTTACCCCCCAATGCTACTTGATCTGCTCAGTAAAATCCAGCACCAATTTTTCACTCACCCAGGGTTGTGCTTCCACTGGGAAATCAAGGCACAATGGAGTCTGCAGATGTGGTTCATTCACACATATAGGACCTGTGATTCTATGATATACACCTGAGTTTATGGAGAGTTCTGCCCACTTCCTGCTTCTTCCTGTGTTGTAAAAAGGCACCCTCTCTTCCCGTGGTGACATTGTGGCCTCTGTTACCCTGGCAGCTTCTCCCTCTGTGTCTGCCAGAACGTTTGACCTGGTTGAGGACTTCCATCGAGGGGCTGGCTATCAGCGCCATCGTTTCGACCCACCGTCACCAGGATGGCCTCATGAGGAGGTTAGCTGGCGTTGCTCTCAGCGAAATCCAGGAATCTGTGAGTTTGCTCAAATTCTGACCCTCCCCGAATGCAGAAGACATTAGGGGGAGTCTGACTGGCCTGCCAAATTAATAACAAGACGAAATGTAGCTTGACTTACATGCCACTTACTCAGCAATGGGCCACAGTACACAGTGCACTTGCTAGCAGCTCAGAGGAAGCTACCTGTGAACAAACTCTCACCCGTCACATTCCCTCACCCTTCCTCTCTTCAGTTGGAGGCAAAAGGTGCCAGGGAAACCTGTCACACCCATATCTGATAAGCAGCAGCCTATCATGTAAGAGGAGGGGAACATTTAATCACATTGAAGTTTAACTTTTATAGGCTAAGGTTCAAAGGGTGCTGCATTTTTATGCATCTATCAGGAACGTGGAAACGAGAGGAATTTATTTGTTTTTTTTCTGTATTGTTGTTTTTGTGTTTTTGTATTTTTCTTTTGTCTTTTCCTTTTATGCAAAAACCTTAATAAAAAATATTATTAAAAAAAAAAAAAAGAATTTGAAAGTGCCCTTCTCAAACAAAACTGCCCCTAATTTGAAACGAAGGGAGAGGTCTTTTAAAGGGTGCAAAATGCATCTGGGTCTTTGGCCTGCCTAACTAGATTCTAGTAGTAGGCTTTATCCACAAGAACTGTTTCAAGCTCATGCTCAGCAACACCCCAAGAATTCTGGGAAATGTAGTCTGTTAGGGGTTCCTGGAATGGTAATTCCATGGGGGGGGGTAAACTACAGTTCCCAGGATTCTTCGGGGGGGGGGGTTACTTTAAATGTGCTTGAGAGATATGTTCACAGCCATAGACTGCATTTGAAATACCACATGTTGCTAATACTTTCAGAAAATAAACCCTCCCATCCACAGGGAGAAAGGGTAGTATAAAAGACCTTTGACCTGTGAATGTTGGGCTCAGGTGATGAAACTGTGTCTGGGTACCACTTTAGATTGGAGGTATGAAGAGTCCTATATGTTGGTGCTGACCTTTAAAGCCCTAAAAGGCTTTTTTTAAAAAAAATAAAAAAAATGTGTCCACAAGCCCAGAAAGGTTGGTGGTATCTGCCTTAAGTGAATTCAACTTTCCTTTTTACATTATAATCCTGCATTTAATATATTCTTCTTCTTTTTAGATGCCAGGCTTTTAGAAGCTGGTGGGTTAAGTAATTTTAATGATGTTGTTACTTATGGAATTTAGGAAAATTATTTTAATGTTTCTGTTTATTGTATACAGTACGATGTTTTTATATTACCCTAGATTTGTAAACCACCCTGTGACCATTTTTGGTGAGATATAGATTCCCCAATAAATAAAGATGCCATAGCTCTTTAGAAATTGTATGAATTTTGAATTATTCATCTCAGCAGTTGATTGGTCACATGGAATTTTAGGTCAGATATACAAAATATTAACAGAATTGCTATAAAGCAAGATGGCAAGCAGATTTGACTATTCAAATACTGACAGAGATACGGTATTTGATTTGGAAACTCTTAAAGGAACGTTCTGTACGGATTTGATAGGATGGTACCTGACTCCTGCCAGGTTGAGTAAAATATTTTTGAGGGCCAGTGACCCATGATGGAGATGTGGAACTTCTGATGTAAACATGTTTCACGTCATGTGGGCATACTGAGCAATCAGATTTTGGGAATTTGTGCCGACCGAAATAACAAGCATCCTGGGCTATCATTTTCCAAAAGATCCTGTTGTACCATATTTTTCGCTCTATAAGATGCACCAGATGACAAGACGCACCTAGTTTTTGGAGGAGGAAAACAAGAAAGAAAAAAATTCTGAATCTCAGAAGCCAGAACAGCAAGAGGGATCGCTGCGCAGTGAAAGCAGCAATCCCTCTTGCTGTTCTGGCTTCTGGGATAGCTGCGCAGCCTGCATTCGCTCCATAAGACACACACACATTTCCCCTTACTTTTTAGGAGGGAAAAAGTGAGTCTTATAGTGCAAAAAATACGGTAATTATAATTGGACAGAGTAAGGATATTAAAGCAGAAGAGGATTGGGAAATGACTTTCAGCTATTAATAGCAGCCAAAACAGTTATCTGTCAGAGACAGAAAACTCCCATATCATTATCTCTAGGTGCCTCAGGAGCTAAAGTTTGGGAAGGTGCTTACATGATGAAATTTGCTAACTTCTAGGAAAGGGCAGACAAGGCAATTGGAAAGGGGAGACAAAAAGACAGCGAATTCATTGCAAAAAGGATTTTATTTATTTTTAATTAAGTACAAGATGAAAGAATTCCCATTTTTTTATTTTGAGACATATAAAAGGTCGTAGTACAATGTGGTAAAATATAGGCAACTTCGTTCTTATAAGAGTGGTCTATAAATTTTAAGGACAAACCTAGACAGCATCTTAAAAAGTAGAGACATCACCTTGCCAACAAAGGTCCGTATAGTTAAAGCTATGGTTTTCCCAGTAGTGATGTATGGAAGTGAGAGCTGGACCATAAAGAAGGCTGATCGCCGAAGAATTGATGCTTTTGAATTATGGTGCTGGAGGAGACTCTTGAGAGTCCCATAGACTGCAAGAAGAACAAACCAATCCATGACGGGAATTGGAAAGTAATATATACAGAATGCCACAGGCGCCTCAGCCCTAACTTTAAGGATCACATAATGAGGCTGGGAGAAAACAAACAGGTCTCCACACTGATGGTTTAGAACAGGCATAGGCAAACTCAGCCCTCCAGATGTTTTGAGACTACAATTCCCATCATCCCTGACCACTGGTCCTGCTAGCTAGGGATGATGGGAGTTGTAGTCCCAAAACATCTGGAGGACTGAGTTTGCCTATGCCTGTTTTAGAACCTGGCCTGGATAGAAAAATCTAAAGCACGAGCTGGGTCAAAGTGAAGCTGTAGCTTTGCCCAAGTGGATTTTTCTGAACCACGGAAGAAACGTGGTCTGGGTGTTTGTTTCCTATTCTTGATGCAAGAAACAGTTGAGAGAGTTGGGCATGTTTAGCCTGGAAAAGAGGAGATGGAGAGGAGATATGGTAGTATTTAAAGGGCTCTCACGTGGAAGATGGGGCAAGCTTGCTTTCTTTTGTTCCAGAGGCTAGGACCCAAACCAATGCCTTCAAGTTACAAGGAAGGAGATTCCAACTAAATATCAGGAAGAACTTTCTGGCAGGAAGAGCTGTTTGACAGTGGAACAAACTTCATTGAGAGGTGGTGGACTCTCCTTCCATGAAGGTTTTTAAGCAGAGGTTGGATGGCCAGCTGTCATGGGTGCCTAGTTTATAAAGATTCTATGATAGTTCAGTATTGACTATTTTGACTGGCAGCAGTTTCTTCAGGGTCTCCCAGCCCTCTTACATTCATTTTTTCTTCTTTTTTAGCTGAGTGAAACATCCTTCATACAGACTACATACTCTGCCACAAAGCTGCAGATCCCATTTTATGTATTGTAGCATGTGTGAAATGTGGAATTGGTTACATGAATGATATATAATTGATACAGTAAATTGAATTTTAAAAAGTAATTCTTAGATTTTTCTTTTCATATTCATATATAGAATAACGTAAATATTATTCCTTTTCATTATTATTATTATTATTATTGAAAAGCCATAGAGGGAATTGACGGTTTAATTACAGATATGAGCAAGTTATAAACAGAACAGATACTATTTTCATGACTTACAAGACGGTATCCTATTTAGGGATATTTCCAGTTCAAGATTTATGTCTGACTATCATCAATCACCACATAATTATCTCCTTTGGCAACCTGCCGACAAAATACATTCAATCCGCCGTGTTCCTCTCCCTGAATTTCTGGATATTTCCATTTCTCTAGAACAGGCATACGCAAACTCGGCCCTCCAGATGTTTGGGGAGTACAACTCCCATCATCCCTGACCACTGGTCCTGTTAGCTAGGGATGATGGGAGCTGTAGTCCCAAAACATCTAGAGGGCCGAGTTTACCCATGCCTGCTCTAGAACATATGTGCCACAATATTCATGTACTTCATCAGAAGTACTTACAGCATCTCCTTTCAATGCATTTGCACCGTGCAGACTGGCTAGCAAAAGATACCCAAAACCTGATTGTCTCAGATATATTAATGAAAGCCATTCTAGTCCCTCTTGCTTCCTTAAACTGCAATCTATTCAAAGCTCCCAATTTAGGGTTTTCATGGGTGGGGAAAGGCAGTTGAATGAAATAGTAAGAACATTTCTCCAAAATTTCTCCAAATGGTAAAGGAATATTAGAATCTCCTCCCTACTTGTGTCATTTGCTGGCGGTGTTCTGGTCAGAATCCTGAGGGTCAGACAGAGACCTGGAGGGGCCACATTTGATTCCACTTGGCCTGAGGATCCCAGCTCCTGCCAGGGAGATTTAAGCAAAAGCCAAGTGACTTGAACTGAGGTATTAAGCAGCCAATTCAGGTTCTGCAAACGGCAAGCAGCCAACCTCTGTACCTGTGTTATTATTTTATGCCACTAGCTATGAACGTTCTGTACCTCTGTCTCCCATCTAAAATGTTGCTGTTCTAAAGGTTAAAAGTGTCTGAGAAAGGAATTTTAAGGAGCTTTGCCCTGCACTGTAGCTTGCCTAATACTTCAACCTCCATTGGCTTTCTCCCAATTAAGCCAGTTAGCCCAATTAAGCTGGAACAGCCCGACCATGGCAGCATAGCAAGAGATGACGGAGGCAGGTTTGGATCTGGCTGAAGACAACTGTCCCACTGGGAGAATTAAACAAACAGAACCAGCAGAGTAAGAAGGAAAGCCCTTAATAAAAACACACTGGCTTGGACCCAAAGCTTGTGTTGTGCCATTCTAGAGGGTTCCTTGACCTTCGTGGGCTGCCAGAGAGGGAAAACCCAATTCCATGAGCAAAACTCCATTCAGAGAAGTTAGGGTCCATGCCAGTGAACACCCACCTGCTGTTCATTCTTAAGGCACAGAACGTATTTGGTATCGGATGTGCCCATGCCCATCATGGCATATTTGGCATCCAGTGAGATCATTCAGTGCAATCAATCCCCAGACCGCCCAATGTATCTGGAGGTTGCAGATCACACTGGAGACCGATGCTTCCACAAAACTGGTGGGGCACATTGACAAGATCACATTAATCTCTGCAATCGAATGGCTGGTTTCTGGATAGCACTGGAGTTGCCTTTGCAAATGACATATTTATTGCCCTTTCATCTCCAGCATCCTAGAGCAGGGGTCAGCAAACTTTTTCAACAGGGGGCCGGTCCACTGTCCCTCAGACCTTGTGGGGGGCCAGACTAAATTTTGAAAAAAATAATGAACAAATTCCTATGCCCCACAAATAACCCAGAGATGCATTTTAAATAAAAGGACACATTCTACTCGTGTAAAAACACACTGATTCCCAGACCGTACGCGGGCTGGATTTAGAAGGCGATTAGGCCGGATCTTGCCCCCGGCCTTCGTTTGCCTACCCATGTCTAAGTCTATCCTCCAATCAGTACAATGCAGCCCAGATCTCTAAAGCTCTGAACTGAGGCAGCTAGATGTGGGCATGGCAGATGTGTGCCGTTGAGTTCCTAACCGAAGTCCACACATGTGTGGCTGTTAGCACAACAATATTTTGCAGTCTGTATCTTCTGCTCAATCCTTTTCAAAAATTTAAGCAAGGAGTCTACCCACAGCTACAGGCAGTCTGGGAGAAAAGGCGATTCAACATCCTTGACATGGAGGAAGGAACCCTGGATTTGACCCAGTGCAAAGATTTCCAGTGGAAGGAGCAAATTCCCAAACCCTGCTACCCATCCATCTATTGTAAATAGTCTTACTACATAAATAACGATCAAACATGCCTGCGGCTGGCTGTTTTCCAAGATCATGCCTTGTCTCACAAGGATGCCCTGAACCACAATGCGAAATGAGGTAGAACGTCCACTCCTCAGCCGCTTCTGCGTTGAACTTCCATAGGAGCCTACATCCTCCCAGATTCTCTTGCCTTTTGTTTCTGCTAGCTCTTGGCATCTGGCAATGCTTTTTCTTCATCTGTGGAGACCTTAGGACTGTCCTTTCCCCGTATGGTTAGAAACGAGTATCTCAGTCCTCCTGCCATGCTGAAGGGGGAAAGCAGAGAACACACACACACACGGTCAGAAAGTCATGTCTCCTGTCCGCCATGTGAACTGGACATGCAATTCAAAACCACCACTCACCAGATATTGAGCCCTATGAAGTTCAGCACGGAAAAGATATAGTCTCCACCAATTAGCATTCCAATGTAAGCGATGGACACATTCTGAAAAAAATAAAGAGGCGTGCTTTAACTTATTAACCAATGAAGGCGGTGAAGGTCCTGTGTGAGTGTCTGAAGGCAGCTGGAGGATGGATGGCAGCTAACGGATTGAGGTTGAATCCTGACAAGACAGAAGTACTGTTCTTGGGGGACAGGGGGCTGGCTAGTGTGGAGGACTCCCCGATCCTGAATTGGGTAACTGTGCCCCTGAAGGACCAGGGAGGCGCACATTAATTCTGAGTCCAGGGCAGCTGTTTACCAGCTCCATCTGGTATGCAAGCTGAGACCCTACCTGCCCGCAGACTGTCTCACAGAGTGGTGCTTGCTCTAGTTATCTCCCGCTTGGACTACTGCAATGCGCTCTACATGGGGCTACCTTTGAAGGTGACTTGGAACCTGCAATTAATCCAGAACGCGGCAGCTAGACTGGTGACTGGGAGTGGCCGCCAAGACCATATAACACCAGTCCTGAAAGATCTTCATTGGCTCCCATTACATTTCCAAGCACAATTCAAACTGTTGGTGCTGACCTTTAAAGCCCTAAACAGCCTTGGTCCAGTATACCTGAAGGAGCATCTCCACCCCCATTGTTCAGCCTGGACACTGAGGTCCAGCACCGAGGGCCTTCTGGTGGTTCCCTTGGTGTGAGAAGTGAGGTTACAGGAAACCAGGCACAGGGCCTTCTCGGTAGTGGCACCTGCCCTGTGGAACGCCCTCCCACCGGATGTCAAGGCAATAAACAACTATTTTACTTTTAAAAGACAACTGTTTTAGGGAAGTTTTTAATGTCTGACGTTGTATTGTTTTTCATATTCAGTTGGAAGCCGCCCAGAGTGGCTGGGGAAACCCAGCCAGATGGGCGGGTATAAATAAATTATTATTATTATAATTATTATATTCTCCTAGTATCACTGTGCTGTAAGGCATACTTGTTCTCAAGAATTACAAGCAGTTAAGAAAATATTCTGATCTAATGTTGATGAATTGAAACTAACATGTACTTTTGGGTTGTCAGTAATGGCCACTACAGTGGTACCTCAGGTTACATATGCTTCAGGTTACAGACGCCGCTAACCCAGGAATAGTGCTTCAGGTTAAGAACTTTGCTTCAGGATGAGAACAGAAATTGTGCTCCGGCGGCACGGCAGCAGCAGGATGCCCCATTAGCTAAAGTGGTGCTTCAGCTTAAGAACAGTTAAGAACAGACCTCCGGAACGAATTAAGTACTTAACCTGAGGTGCTACTGTATGTCTCAATAAAACTTCAAAATAATAATATGTGGGATCCATGGCAGCAGAAGAAAAAGATTCCCCCGTGCTGTTCTGTTTTTTAATGCACACAGCAATTGCCCTTCATTTGAAACATTGTGTTGCTCTCCTGGGGAAACAAGAGATATTTCTTCAGTGAGTAACATCTCATCAGGCTATGAACTGCAGATAAGAATTATTTGGCCTTCATGATGGCCCTGTCCACATCTTCAGAATCCTTGGAATGTCCACAGTATTTATAAGCCCCCAGTTCTCATGATAAAGGTTTTTTTTTTTAAGGGCAATTAATGAAGACGTCTTTGTTCACCTCTCAGGGTCTGCTTTTCTTCCCCAAAATAAATAAACCTTTATCATATTTCTAAATTTTGATTTTCAAAAATAACAATACCAAAAATAGAAGAGAGACGAAGAAAGCAAAAATGGTATGAACTGCCGCAGTACAATGTCAATAGAGCATAGTACAGATAAGCACAGACATATTAAGAGTCCTAATATGGTTTCCCCTTAAGAAATCATGTCTGGAGAAATCCTAAGCATTAATTCCACCCCCCTTCCAATTTATTCCAAGTATAAGATTACTCAGACCAGACCCAGCCTTCATACATCTTGTACTGTCTCCTATTGTATAGAAACAGGACCTCTTAGGTGTTTGGTCCAAGATGCCTGTTTGCCTATCATGATAATATAGGCTCAGGAACGATTTGTCTCTGCCATTTTACGAGCTAACCGAAATAAAATTCACCCGCCCACAAAAAGAATCCTCTGTGGCGTATCTCGTCGAATCCATTTCTCTTTAGCAAATGCACCGTCCTTCGGACAAATTAAGTTTCCCTATCGGAAGATGAAAATGAAATCTGAATGGATTCCATAGCTAGTTCTGATGCTGTCATTCATCAACAGGTCCTGTTGGTTTCGCTTACCTTTATAGCACCAACCACTGTGGTTGTGAGGGCAGAATTATAATGGCTGCAGAGGACTGTAGAATACATCAGAAGGAACCTAAAGTAAAAAAAAAAAAAAAAGGATCTTGATCCTATGCACCTTTTCCCAGAAGCAAGCATGCACAGGATTGCAAACTTATGATACCATCATTTCACTGCTCCTCTTAAACAGGGCTATATATATTTTTAACTCCTCCAGCGTGATCTAAAAGAAGTTGAGCTGGGAGACTTATGTATAAGATGATTAAATAAAAACCTGTGCTTGTGTGAACTTCACCACCCATGTTTGACTATACAATTTTCACATCGTTCCATGTGGGCCAGAGTGGATAAAAATAAATGATTTAAAAAATAATAATTTTTAAAAATCTGACTTCTTTTATTTAAATCCAATTTTTTAAAAATTAAAATCCGATATATATATATATATATATATATATATATGATTTTCAAAATAAAATGCTTTTGGAGGAAAAATCTTACTAAAGATAGTTTTCTATTTAAGTTACATTATGGTCCAAAGGCTATTCATCAGGAAATAAGGGTTTGTTTTAAGCTTATCATGTGCGCCAAAACTCAGTCTAAGTTTTCTTTTTTAAAAAACTGTTTAACTACATCAGTTAACAAACATGGATACATAATGCTATAATGTTTTCGTTTTAGTTAAATAAATTGTTTGAATTGTTCTTATTTTCCTCCTTCCAATAAAGTACAGCAGAAAAGTTGTACAGATATAAACAGTTAATTTACTAAACCTCACAGTAATTTCATAATTATCTGTCTACATATTTCTAATAGTATAACCAAATCAGTAATTTTTGGTATAACTGTAAAAACTACATACTCTGAAAATTTGTTATGCCAAAAATGAAACCCTCATCTGGTTGTAAATATTAAGATTATACCAGCAAGAATGAGTCTTTCTGTAAAAAAAATGATGTATATCAAGCCTTAGTGACTAGTGATTTAAATTGTGATCTAAATTGTGATTTAAATCAATTTGATTTAAAACAAATCCACCCTGATGTGGGCTATCCAAAACTGCCACACGACTTGCTGTCAGGGACTGGACTGAAGGGGACGAGATTGAGGAGGAATGGTGGAGATGCCCACTCCCCTTCTCCGGAAGCTTCCAGAGAATTGGAAGGCAGTACAGTCACACTTTGGTTCTGGAACACCTTGCGATTCGAACGTTTTGGCTCCTGAACGACTCAAACCCGGAAGTGAGTGTTCCAGTTTGCAAAGGTTTTCTGGAAACCGAATGTCCGACGCGGCTTCCGATTGAGTGCAAGAAGCTCCTGCAGCCAATCGGAAGTCACGCCTTGGTTTTCAAACTTTTTCGGAAGTCGAACGGGCTTCCGGAACGGATTCCGTTCGAGAACCAAGGTACGACTGTATTGAATTAGAGCGGCGGTTCGAGGAAGGTCACAGCTCAGAGACATGCGAACAGAAGAGTTGGGAGGTGTTGGGAGAAGAGGAAGGGGAGACAGATTCAGAGCAGCTTGCTGACACGTTATAACTGGAGAGTATTTCTGACCCCTCTTCTCCCACAACCCGGCACCCATTGAGAGTACAAGAGCAAAGGACTCAAGAGACAATTAGCCCTTGTCGGCCACCCTAAGGGAAAGTGCTGTTGCTAGGAAAGGACGGGGAAGGAGCTCAGTTGGAGCAATGCCATTAATGGGAGACAGACTGCATTCTTTTGTCTCGTTGTGATGATTGAATAAGCTCATTAGTCAGAACTCTTCATTCTATCCCCTCCACTGGGGGAGGGATAGAATTCCCAGAAGCCTGACGCTTGCTCAGTCAGAGACAAATGAAATGAGGGCCACTGCATAATATAATCACAGAGTTGAGTTGGAAGGGACCCAAGATCATCTAGTCCCATGCAGGAATCACAGCTAAAGGATCCCTGATAGATAACCACCCAACCTCCAACGAAGAGTCCACCGCCTTCACAACCTTCCTTGTGCTTCAGAAAACATCGTTCTGAATTTCCTGGAGCATTGCCCTAAAGATGGGGAATTAAAACCCTATTTGAACCAATGGGGTTTCCGATCTTCCTAGGTTTTTGCGGTAGTTATTAGCTGTTATCCCAACCTACTGACTATATAAAGGTCAATAGCAGATTTGCCGGATGAAAAAACGAAAAACAAAACCCAGCCAGCGATTACTTGTCAAAGACACCTTACCCCAGTACACAGGAAAGAAGAAATTGAAAGATAAATAAAACATTTGTCCACTCCTTAAAGTTGGTGGCCTATAAAAATAAAGAAGGACATGTTTTAGGTATGTTTTATTGAAAATAGATATTCTAATAACCCAGTTAAATAAACAGAAAGATGACAACGTTGATATATCTGATGCTTGAGAATTGCACCAAGATGTCTGCTCTAAATATAACCGCCAGCATTCTTTGAATACCACTTGCAATCAAGATGGATCTAAAGACCTATTCCTTAAGACCCCCCCAAAAGGTTAGATACGTGCTGTTTTCATGTCAGTTTCAAACCCAGACATGCATTTAGAATGTGCAGAGAAGATAAAACAAAGGAAATTTAAGTTGTGCCCCATGTTTACTTGCGATCTCTCTAATTTCTCAAACCTGTTGCACCAAGTTTGCACAATGAGGACTTGTTTACTGTTGGCCGCTCTGCAGTTGGGGAACTTCCTCCTCTTGTAAATTTGAATCAATTCTTTCCATTTACATTTGGCTTTAATGGCCATTTTCAGGAAGACTTTGATTCTGCAAGATTCAAAGGATTAACCCCTTCCCCTTCTCCTTCTCCTTCTCCTTCTTCTTCTTTCAAGAAGTGTTGCTACCCAACCCCTGAAACCATCTGCATAAAATATTCCCCTAGTTAAAACACACTTGTTCTCGATTGGGCAGAAAGACTGCTAATTTACATTTTTTTTGTTGCCAATTGTTATTTGCAATCATGCTTCTAATTTCCAGTGGTTATAGTCCCTCTTCATTGTCAGAATTATGCCTGCCTTGATGAATTTTAGGGAACCGTTCCATAATGCTGACCCTGGGCTTTGTTGACCATCTGCGCATGGTCCCTGGAAACCCTCTTTCCCTGGATTTTATACTCAAAACATTCCTAAGTTATCTTCTTTCCATGAGCTGAAGAGAAACTCCTACCATTCTGAGAACAGAAATGCGGATCCAAGTCAATGGATATATTACAATGACTTAAGTGGTTTGCAAGCACAGCTTACCTGTTGGAAGTCTCCACTGAAGAAGCTTATGAGAACTGTAGGAATTACCATAAAACAGGCATTATAAAAAATGACTCCATATTTTCCCAGCTCCTGTATAAAACAGAAACACCTGTTTGACAAGCTAGTTAAAGATCACAATAGCCACGGGGGGATTTTGTATTTAAAGATCTAATGGCACTCTAGTAAGAAAGCAATTCATCCATTTAATATATGCTTGCAATTTCTGTAATATATGCTTCTGTAAGAAGAGGTTTCTTACTAAATAAACAACTCAGCGAAGTCCCACCTAAGAAATGCTTGTGTAGGCCTGGTTAAAACTGACCAAAATTGGAGTAGACACTCACTCAAACATCTTACCATCTTTTGTTTATTTATCTACCACTTTATTGTAAAAGACCTCAAAGTGGTTTACAAAGACTCATACAAACACACACATACACACACAACTTATTGGTAAAAACAATTAAAACAACGATTTAAAACATTCAAAAAAATTAAACCCTGCAAATAAACTAAAAAATGCATCATCATTCCAGGCATTTAGGCAAGTTTGTCTAAACAAAATGTTTTTGCAGGCGTCAAAATGCTGCTTGCCTAATATTAATAGGCAAAGTTTAGTTGGTGACACACTAAAAGATTGATTTTTGACAAACACTGAACAGGGATTATGTGGCACCTATCATAGGAAAAGGGACGTGGGTGGCGCTGTGGTCTAAACCACAGAGCCTAGGGCTTGCCAATCAGAAGGTCAGTGGTTCGAATCCTCACAACGGAGTGAGCTCCCGTTGCTCGGTCCCTGCTCCTGCCCACCTAGCAGTTCGAAAGCACGTCAAAGTGCAAGTAGATAAATAGGTACCGCTACAGCAGGAAGGTAAACGGCATTTCCATGCCCTGCTCTGGTTCACTAGAAGCGGCTTAGTCATGCTGGCCACATGACCTAGAAGCTGTCTGCGGACAAACGCCAGCTCCCTCGGGCAGTAAAGCGAGATGAGCACCGCAACCCCAGAGTCATCCGCGACTGGACCTAACGGACAGGGGTCCCTTTACCTTTATCATAGGAAAGGTTCTGCAGATAGAAGCAGTCAAGTGGGAATATATGGAGTAAAACATTATGTCAGGTAAACTGGTCCCAAGTTGCTAAGTGCTCTGTATACTAATAGTAACGTTTTGAATCTGGCCTGGTAGCAAATAATCAAAACAGTGCAGGTCTCTGAGCCCAAGTGTGATATAGCGAGAAGGTCTCATTCCTGCCAACAATTGTGCTTTGTCTAGATGGTGCTCTGTCTATCATACATGATGTGAACTTCCTTTCCATCCTCCCTCCCCCAAAACAAGCTGAACCCAGCAAAGGTGGTGACAGCAAATGGCTAAGATAGCAAACACAGAAGTAGATTTCCTAGGAAGCAGAAGATCAATATTTGAGAAGTAGGCGGGAGGATGGAAGAGAAATATGTTCCAAGCAGGTGGGGAAGGAACTCTCAAACTGCCAGTAAAAGCCCATTTACATGCTACTATGCTCTGCTCATTTTTTCTCATGAAGAAACATGGCCTGAATTTTACTATCTAGTGGTTATGTGCCTGTCCTAACCATCTCCAAACTGCAACACACCAGGGCCTTTAAAAACCTTCCCAAAGTGAGTTCAGCAAGGATTTGAGGAATAACATTCTAAAACCATTGCATGGCTGCCATATACTGTGCATTTTTTTTAATCCAAAAAGATCTTGTAAGAGTTATGTGAAGATCTCTTGAATTAGTCTAATGAAGGATACAGGGAGTGTAAAGGCAAGAGAAGCTAATGAGATAACTGAATTTTGCTGATAGTTGAATCATGGGCTGGTCATCCTAGCAGCAACTCCTTGGGCCCAATGCAGCCCAGCTTTCCCAAGACGTTAGCCCAGATTTACAAAGCTCCCCGTGTCTATGTTTGCATAAAGATCAGTTTCCTTCTTGATCTAGCAGCTAACCAATCTTAGATTTCCTTTTCTGAGATGTTTCTGGCTTCTTAGAAAGATGACACATCTTTTTAGAATCATGACCTCAGTGTGAAGGCCAAAGCTGGAAAACCATTAACTAAATACCTAAATATTTAACTCCTGTACTGTCAACCTCTTAGCAGGGACAGTATGTACAAAATTGAAGTTGACTTTCACAATCTTACTCAAGTCCTAATTAAGGCTGTCCTTGAACATATTCAGAAATTCTTAGAACAAAGATGACCATTCCTTGGTTTTCCGCAGAAATGATATCCCCACATAGTTACCTTGGGGTCAATTTTTTGTTTTGTGTAAACACCGTTTGCTGCTGTGAAGACATCGTTCAGCAACACAGAGGCATAGCCTTCCATGCTGAAAGCTAGATCTGATCTGGAAGAGAGAATATAGAGATGAAGGCATTTAAAAGGCATCCTTTGAACAGTGATGTGCCTGTCCCAAACCACTTCCATATTATAAAACCTGATTATAACGGCACGTTCAGAAGTCTGTAGCAGTAAAGGTAACAGCAAATGAAACGAAACAGCTGGACTGTTCCAGATAGCATTTCACTCAGAAATTGCTCCGATTCATTCTTGGCAACTTCTCTAATGGTGACTTAGCTGTTCTATGCAACCAAGAGCCAAAATCAAACTAATTCTCAAAAGAGATGGGCAGGAAATAGCCAAGAGTGGACTTTTAACAAGTGCTACAGCTAAATATCCCCTGTTCATTTCAACAGAGCTTGTGCGGTGCAAACCTCCCAAACAAGTTGGTAGCAGTTTATTGGTGGGTCATGACTAGGGTTTGAATCTTCCCTTAGGTCTGAGACCATTTCCCCACCTATGTAACTATCACAGACTCATAGAATTGTTGTGTTGGAAGGGACCACAACTATCATCTAGTCCAGGGTTTCCCAAACTTTGGTCTCCAGCTGGACTACAATTCCCATCACCCCTGACTACTGGTCCTGCTAACTAGGGATGATGGGGGTTGTAGTTCAAAAGCAACTGGCGACCCAAGTTTTGAAAACCCTGATCTAGTTCAACTCCCTGCGATGCAGAAATCTTTTGCTCAATGTGGTACCCTCCTTTTTTGTGGTGATACAGGAAAACCATTTGCCTACTGTAAAAAGGTAAAGGTAAAGGTACCCCTGACCGTTAGGTCCAGTCACAGACGACTCTGGGGTTGCGCACTCATCTCGCTCTACAGGCCGAGGGAGCCAGCGTTTGTCCGCAGACAGCTTCTGGGTCATGTGGCCAGCATGACTAAGCCGTTTCTGGTGAACCAGAGCAGGACATGGAAACTCCATTTACCTTCCCGCTGTAGCGGTACCTATTTATCTACTTGCACTTTGACGTGCTTTTGAACTGCTAGGTGGGCAGGAGCAGGGACCGAGCAACGGGAGCTCACCCCGTCGCGGGGATTCGAACCGCCGACCTTCTGATTGGCAATCCCTAGGCTCTGTGGTTTAACCCACAGCGCCACCCGCATCACCTACTGTGTATTGAGCCAATTCCCAGCAGAAGTACAAGGTTAGTACAGTGGTACATTGGGATGCGATCGCAATCCTTTCCGGAGCCCCGTTCGCACCCTGAATAAAACGTAAGACGCAATGGCGCGTCTGCGCATGCGCGGGTCGTGTTTTGCCGCTTCTGCGCATGACGTTGTTTTGAGCGTCTGCGCATGCGGAAGCAGCGATACCTGGAAGTATCGCGCTCCGTTACTTCTGGGTTGCCGCAGAGCGCAACCTGAAAGTGCTCAACCTGAAGCACATTCATCCCGAGGCATGAATGTAAATGAGAGTGAAGTGAAGAAATGACTTTGCTTAGGAGAGCAAGCACTTTTATGTTTAGCAGAAACACGAAATGCAGTACTGACTCAGCTGAAGCTAGTTTTTAAGTGCTTTTCATGTTTCATAGCCCCAGATCCAAAGAACAGTGCAAATAACTCCAAGCGCTCAAGGAAGCCTTGGACTTGTGTTTTTCCAACAACAGCCCATCTTTTGGAACTGAAGAGAGATTTAGTTGTAGTTTTTATATGGTATGGAAAAGGCAGTGCACTGTCAAAGGAGAGGAAATCAACAGGCCAGTGCTGAGAGCATCTGAGGCGTGTACAGATCAGCGCATTGCTCCGCTGTTTCCAGCACCAATCAGAAGGGAAACAGAGGCGGTTTTAGGGCGGCACAACTGGTGCGGCCGCACTGGGCTCCGTGCTGTGTAGAGCAACACAACAGTGCTGCACAACTGAGCATGAGAGTTGGAGGTGTGTCAAATTTTAGGGCTGCTGAAATTTGAGAGCCCAATGTCCACCACTGAGGGCAACAGGGTGGGGAAAGAACCAGCTGGGAAGGGGGACTACAAGCCACATGGACCTCAGCCAAAGGGTCGCATGTGGCTCGTACATTATGTGATGTAAAGGACTGTGGAATAAAAGCATTTTGCGCCAGCCCTCTCCTGCACTAATTCTTCTGACAGTTAGAATCATAGAATCATAGAGTTGGAAGAGACCACAAGGGCCATCGAGTCCAACCCCCTGCCAAGCAGGAAACACCATCAGAGCACTCCTGACATATGGTTGTCAAGCCTCTGCTTAAAGACCTCCAAAGAAGGAGACTCCACCACACTCCTTGGCAGCAAATTCCACTGTCGAACAGCTCTTACTGTCAGGAAGTTCTTCCTAATGTTTAGGTGGAATCTTCCTGACGAAATGGTTTCATTCTTGTGGTACACTCAAGAAACAACGATCCAACACAGAAGGAAAGGACTTTAAAACCTTACCCTGCTGCTATGAAAGCTCCAAGGATGATTGCGAACACACTAATTACAATGCTCAGTGAATAGCGCTTCCTGTAAAGAGAAACCACATGGTTGATCCCATTCAGTTTATAATTAGGATGAACACTAATCAAACTAAACACTTATCTGAACCAGTATTATGCATCTCAGAAAGTGGTTTGTGATACAGCAGAATGAAACAAAAGAATTAGGTTTATTTCTTTTAATCATACAGCACCTGCAGGCTGACAAGATTCCATTTTTTCCCCATTCTAAAGTATTTTGAAGCTTCCTTTAAAAAGCGTTGTAGATCCCAGATTCAATCCCTGGGATCTTCAGGAAGAGCTGGGAAATATTACCACCTGAAACCCTGGATAACACAGCAAAAAATGTTGAGGTAGATAGAGTAATGGTCTGGCTCAGTGAAAGGCCTATGCTCCCATTCTGTCTTACAAATAGCTCAGTCAAAGCAAGGGATCATTTGTGATGCCTTTCCAGGGATTTGTTTCTGATGCACAAGCTCCAATGGCTTAGTGGAGTTCCCAGGGGATAGCTCAAAGAAGAGGGAAACTCCAGCCATGGAAAGGGGTAATGAAGCATCTCACACAAACAAAAGCAAATGCATCTCCAGACAGAGTCATCTGTATCTTATGAGAGCCAGTGTGGTGTAGTGGTTAAGAGCAGTGGACATGTAATCTGGTGAACCGGGTTCGCGTCCCCGTTCCTCCACCTGTAGCTGCTGGGTGACCTTGGGCCAGTCACACTTCTCTGAAGTCTCTCAGCCTCACTCACCTCACAGAGTGTTTGTTGTGGGGGAGGAAGAGAAAGGAGATTGTTAGCCGCTTTGAGACTCCTTCGGGTAGTGATAAAGTGGGATATCAAATCTAAACTCTCTTCACTCTCTTCATCTTACAATGCATATCTGAGACAGGTCTACTCACAATTTTGTCCCGTGGTACATAGTCCCAGACAAGTGTATACAAGACTGTTTACTTAATGACTCAGTGACGAGACAGTTACAGTAAGACATGGGTAGGCAAACTAAGGGCAGGGGGCCGGATCTGGCCCAATCGCCTTCTAAATCCGGCCCGTGGACGGTCCAGGAACCAGCGAGTTTTTACATGAGTCGAATGTGTCCTTTTATTTAAAATGCATCTCTGGGTTATTTGTGAGGCCTGCCTGGTGTTTTTACATGAGTCAAATGTGTGCTTTTATTTAAAATGCATCTCTGGGTTATTTGTGGGGCATAGGAATTCGTTCATTTTCCCCCTTCAAAATATAGTCTGGCCCCCCACAAGGTCTGAGGGACAGTGGACCGGCCCCCTGCTGAAAAAGTTTGCTGACCCCTGCAGTAAGACAAGAGTATATGTAAAATCCTGAAAAGACTATGCAAATTGCTATTTGGTTTTACTATGAACTTCTTGCAATGCATTGGGCTTCTTGCAAAAGCTCAGTGCTAACTTTGAGTTGGGATTACATCCTCCCTCTCCACTATGAAAGCATTTGGGAACACCCATAATAAATCCCAATAATCTACATTCCAAACTTGTACATGATTCATCTGATTTCGGCAAGAATGCAAAGCGTTGCAGCTCTAACATCATGCTTGTGGCAGTGCCTGATGATCTGCAGAAAAGGAAAATCCTTTTCCTTTCATGTGTGAGTGAAATAAATTCGATTTGGGACATTAACAGGAGAAAACCCCTTTATGACCCACTCCTTAAGGAGCCTGACTCAAAGGCATATTGCAATCTTTACTGTATTGTGACACAGCCTGGCTGAGATGGTGTGATCTTATAATGTTCACAAATATTCCAAATGCTCTGGAAGCAAGGAATCTTTTGATCCAAATTCTGTGAGGTGGAGAACAGCTGTCAGTTTTGTTGGGATCATCTCTCCCCGGCCCTAGGAACAGGAAAAGCACGATAGACCGGCTACTGACTGGAAAGGAAAGATGAAGGAAGGGTGTCATGTTGGCAATGAACTGAGAACAGGAACCCGAAGAAGGTTCGAGAAGATGGAATACAAGGAGGTCAAGGTAAGGAAAGGAAATGAAACGAAGAAAGCAGTGTGCTAAAAAAATCTGGAAAACAATATGTGATTGGGGCATGGATAAATCAGGAGCCAATGAGAAGGAGGGAAGTCTGAGAGGACAAGGTTATGAGGTCCAGATGCACACAGTACCTTTGAGAGTTTTGTAGAAGATGTGGCTTCTGCAGTCATTCTACTTTTGGGCCGAGAAACCAGCGGGGTATTATGGGGTGGAGGGCTGAACTTCACATACTGAGTCAAACTAACAAGCCAGTTCTTTTGCTGCAAGTTTCTAGTGCTCGTAGATTAACTGGGGTCTGTTTTGTACCCAGTGCATAGTGTTCCGAGAAGCCCGAATATTATCGTCAAAATTCAATTAGCCAACAGGAACTACTCATCCATGCATTCTGGCCAGATAGCCTATCTGATAGATGGCAGTGGTATTTAAAAAATGGGAGGCAAATACTCACCCAAGAACAATCACTTCCAGCAGTAATGTGAGAGGAATGGTAAACTTCCTAAGGACTGTAAACATTGGCAAACTGGATTGTTTAAAATAGAAAGAGAGGGGGAAAATATCCATGTCATGTCAGTTTCAAGGTTTTTTTATTACAATTAATGCTTCTTTCTCTCTGCTAATGATATCATCCTGCATTAAGAAACGTGCCTGAACAAATTCTCAGCCTCTGTCACGGCCAAATGCCAGTCTGACACCACAGGCCGAATACACAACAGAATAGTTGGAAGTGACAATTCAAAAAATAAAGCAAAACTTGGACTCTGCACAAGACAATATTCAATGAAGAAAAAGTCAGAGTATCAACCAATGAGGGCTTTAAGATCAGCTGGGGAGGCTCATAACATGCAGCAGAATAATTCTTAGTGGCTGTACCCCACTTACAGAATTCCCTCCCAGTACAGATCTCTCATTGTCCCTCACACTCTATGGATGTTAGGCGTTGAGTTAAAGTGAATTTATTTATTTTCATTGGCTTTTGGAGCACCACAAGGATGACTTTGTTGCAATGTTTTATTGTGCCGCCGCCTGCTTTGGACTGCGGCAATTGTATTTCATGCCAACTAATTCATTTTAATATTGTGCTGTTTATTGCATCCATTGTTAGCCACTCTGGGCTCTGCTCAGAGAAAGAGCAAATTATAAGCAAGAAATAAGAAGCAATGAGTCAATTAAGGTTTTGTGCAAACCATTTAAGAAGAGGTTTTTTTAAAAAAATATTCATTTATGCTTCTTGTTAAATAAATAAATGACATAATGTCTCCCACCAATCACTAGCTGTAGGCCAAGGCGTCAGGGCAGTCACTGCCAAAGGTATTGGGGCTGAATCAGCCTTGGTTGTCCTAGTGGATGGTTTTTATTGAGAGAGGGCGTGCCACTCATATCTTTCAGCCACTTTTGAGACCACTGACTATGGTAACCTCCTGGGCTGAGTGCTCAGGATGGGTGCTGGAGACACTGTATTTCAGTGATTTCATTCCTCCTTGCACTGAACAGTCCGGAGAGCAGCAGATTCCACAAGGCGCCATTTTGTCCCTGAGGACAAACATCAACATTGGGTAGGGTCTCCCCGAACCCAACTCCAGAAGTGGCAGAAAACACACACACTCTATTTTCTCACACAAAAAGCTGAGAATAAGTCCCAGATACCTGCACCTCCCCTCCTCAGAAGGAGGGTGGGGAATCCCCAGCGTAGAATCATATTACATCGCCAACCAAGTACACCACATAATCCGGCATATTCTAGAAGACGAGGAGGAACAATGGGTCCATTTGGAGAGAGACGCCATCGAAAACATCCCCCACAACAGCATACCCATTTCTCCAAAACAACCTAAAGAAAATCCCCATGACTCTGAACAGGTTCACACAGGGAAAAGTAGGCAACTATCTCCATCCCCCTGGCCTATCACCCACTATTCCAACCCGCAGCACAAAACTTCTTGATAAAACCTGGAAAGCCAAAGGCCTACACTGTCTAAAAGACTTCTACAAATACAACAACCCCATACCAAGACAACATTGGATATGGTCATTAGGAGTTTTGGAGCATGATGGCATCAGTACACCGGTGATAAAGGTAAAGGTAAAGGTACCCCTGCCCGTACGGGCCAGTCATGTCCGACTCTAGGGTTGTGCGCCCATCTCACTTAAGAGGCCGGGGGCCAGCGCTGTCCGGAGACACTTCCGGGTCACGTGGCCAGCGTGACATCGCTGCTCTGGCGAGCCAGAGCCGCACACGGAAATGCCGTTTACCTTCCCGCTAGCAAGCGGTCCCTATTTATCTACTTGCACCCAGGGGTGCTTTCGAACAGCTTGGTTGGCAGGCGCTGGGACTGAACAGCGGGAGCGCACCCCGCCGCGGGGATTTGAACTGCCGACCTTTCAATCGGTAAGCCCTAGGCGCTGAGGCTTTAACCCACAGTGCCACCCTAAGCTTTATTTCTCATCTGATTCAGGAGTGGCTGCCCAAGACCTGGGCCAGTGCCCAAATGTAGTTGTGAGCAGGCCGAGCTTCAATAAATGGAGTCAGAACCCTGGAAAGATGGAGGCTCTGTGGGCAGTAGCTCCTATAAACACAGTTCAGGCGGCTGACAGGATGTGACATCTCTGCTAAAGCATCTGCACCAGTCGCCCACGTGTAATGATGGGGGCTAGTCTCAATTTTTTACGTGCTTTATTTCTGGAGATCATGGAGCTAGCATGAATCAAATATAAAACACTAGCTTTTATCTGAAAGGTACAGGAAGGTACAGCAAACATCATGGTTGTTAATGCTTACGGAAAACATCAGCACACTAAACTTGAAGTCACCAGAAAGTTAATCATCACCCTCCTGTACGTAGGAACCAGGCTTCACACACACAATGAAATCGTCCTTCAAGGGTAAAATTATGATTCGGGAAGCATACGGTCTTCCTGAGATTAAGGTTCTGCTTCAAATATATCTCAGCAAACAGGAATATACAATGGTTCAAATGGCTAAAGTATTGTGATATTCGCTCAGCCAGGAAGTCCCCTCCCCTCTCCACAGATTACAGTAGAACCCAGTGCTTTTTTCCTGGGGGTACGCATACCCCTAAATGCAGCCATACCTCATGTTACGTTTGCTTCAGGTTGAGCGTTTTCAGGTTGCGTCCCGCGGCGACCCGGAAGTACCGGAAAGGATTACTTCCGGGTTTCGCTGCTCGTGTATGAGCAGATGCTCAAAATGATGTCATGCGCATGCGCAGAAGCGGCGAATTGCGACCCGCAGGCGCGGGTTGCATTCTGCTCATGTTGTGAACAGGCCTCTGGAACAGATCCTGTTCGCAACCAGAGGTACCACTGTATTTTGTGAATCTAAGTTTGGCCTCATTGAGGGGCAGTATTTCAATATGAGTAGGAAAATGAGAGTACAGTGGCACTTCGGGTTAACTACTTAATTAGTTCCGGAGGTCCGTTCTTAACCTGAAGCACCACTTTAGCTAATGGGGCTTCCTGCTGCCGCTGTGCAATTTCTGTTCTCATCCTGAAGCAAAGTTCTTAACCCAAGGTACTATTTCTGGGTTAGCGGAGTCTGTAACCTGAAGCGTATGTGTCAGGGGTTCAGGAGCAGAGGCACAGGAGAGGGAGGAAATGGAGAGCGAAGGGGAGGAGTCCGAAGGAAATGTCAGCGATGACAGCGGTCCGAGTTCTCTGAGTCTTTCCAGTGAATCAGAGGATTCACAAAAAGGGGCTCCCATGGTCAGGGCAAGGGAAGTACCCAGGGGGGCACTTCAGGGAGAAGGGGCCAGAGGGGACTCAGAGAGCAGCAGTTGGAAATCCGGACCAGCGTCCACACCAGAGTGCAGTAGGGGGGAGGAGTCCCAGGCATCGGGATCAGGCGGCGCGCTACCAGCAGGAGAACATGAGGCAGGATTGACCACGCCTCCGTCAGGGAGCGAGGAAACGGTTAAGAGGAAGGTTAAATGCGCGCGCGCGCCAAGTTCAAATGTACAGGAAGGCGGCACAGTTGGCAGCCCGGGTACGGAGCCAAGTCCTAAAGCCCGCCGAAGAGACCTGGAGGAGTCAGGGGGGTCAACGTCTGCGTCGGAGGAGTCCAGGAGGGAGGAGACCCCGGGGGGCAGTAGGACCCAGAGGAGAAAGGAGAGAAGGAAGAGGTGGAGTAAGATTAGAGTCTTAAACTGGTGTACAGGGGGCGGAGATTCAGATGGAGCTTCGCCGGTCTAGATCCTAGACGTAGAGCTGGGGCGCTGAGGCTTGGAAATGGAAACTATACTTCAATAAAGACTTTGATACATTACTACCGGCTAGCGTTGGTCCTCTGTGAGCTGGGACCAGGAGCCAGCTCTGACAGTAAGCTCCATCTCCCCAAAAGTTTTGGCACCAAGAACCTCGCAACGTGAGTCGACGCAGCGAGGGCAGAGGAGTGGTGCTTCGAGAGCTCACACAAATCAGGCAAGATGAGTGCAGAACAGCAACTGACAGAACTGCGAAATGCAGTGACTCAACTCAGCGCGGAGGTACTGGCTTCCAAGAAAAGAGAAGAGGAAATGGATGCCGCCTGCAGAGATCTCCGAACCAGGTTGGAAGTGCTCACTACACTGGGGCAAACGGGACCCAAGTCAGAGGGCATTGGACTGGGGAGAAGGGGAGGCAGTCTGGTATCTCATTTCGACGGGAGTTTACAGCAGTACCCTAACTTCAGAGCCGACCTGCTGTTTGCGCTGGATCTGCTAGAAAAAGACTTTAGAGATGAGCGAGAGAAAGTGGGGTTTATCTTGTCCCATTTGCATGGGGAGGCCAAAACGTGGCTGAGGAATTTATGGAGAGATAATGATCCGGCGCTCCAAGATGCGAAGGCTTTCATTAAAGTGATGGATTCGTGTTTTTTATCAAAGATAGACATCGATATTGCCAGAAGAGACATACACGGGCTTAAACAAGGCAGAGCCAGTGTGAGGCAGTACCATGCACGCTTTTTTGGATTAGTCCATGCACTGGGATGGGAGAAAGATTCTGCTCCAGTGAGAGACCTTTTTTGGGAAGGCTTGAATGGAAATGTGAAAGATGAGATTGCAAGGGGGGAGAGGCCAAAGAACACTCAGCAAGTGGTCCAGAGGGCGCTGGAGATTGGGGTGCGTCTGGAAGAACGTCCTTGGAACAGAGAAGAAGGACGTTGGGGACGGGCGCCAGCCAGAGCACCTCCCTTCTCTCCCAAAGATGCAGCGCGTGCGCAATCCACACCCTCGCAGGGAGGGGGAGAAGAACCGATGGAGATTGGAGGTGCCAGGGCTCAGTCAGCTACCAGAGCCCTAACACCGGGAGCAGTCAAAACGAAGCCTCCTAGAGGGAACAGGAAGTGCTACATCTGCGAGAGTGCTCAGCACATGGCGAAAGAGTGTCCCCAGAGGCTCCACAAGCACACTGCAGCCTCGGCAACAGTCACAGACGCAACTCAGCAGAGAACACCACAACAGGGAAACGACAGAGTCTGGCTGGAGGAAGAGGCACTGGGGTCCAGCCAGACAAGTCAATGAAGCAATCCCCAGCAATTTTGCAGCCCACAGACCCCCTCCCACCCAAACCAGTGGTGCAGCTTACAGCGTCACTCCAACTGCCCAATGGACGCACTCTGGAAGTGCCAATCACCATTGACTCTGGCAGCAACGCAGACTTTATAGGACTGGATTTCATTCAGCAGCACAATATAGCACTACTGCCAGCCACGCTGCCTCTGAAGGTTGTCACGGTGGATGGCAGAGACTTGTTGGGGGGGCAGGTGGTGCAACAAATGCCTCCAATGGTGATGCGAATTGGAAATCACCGAGAAGTCATCAGCTTCAATGTCACCCACCTGTCGGACACGCCTGTAGTCTTGGGCATGAGTTGGCTGCACAGGCACAGCCCAGCATTGGCGTGGTACCAGCGCCAACTGACCTTCGGCTCATCCTATTGCGCGGAACATTGCATCCTACCTAGCCCAGAAGAGGGAGAGGATGACCCGCAGCTACAATTAGGCACGCTGCAAGCAGTGCCACGCAAGTATGCAGCGTTTTTGGAGGTTTTCTGCGAGAAAGAAGCAGACAAGCTGCCTCCCCACAGGCCCTATGACTGCAAGATTGACCTCCTGCCAGGGGCGACGCTGCCAACCGGGAAACTGTATTCAATGTCTGAAGACGAGCTGCAGGAGCTCAGGGAGTTCATAGACCTCAACTTGAAGCGCGGTTTCATCCGGGAGTCGAAGGCAGTGGGGGGCAGTCCTGTATTCTTTGTGAAGAAGAAGGACACGCCCCAAAAGAGGCTTGTAGTGGATTTCAGGCTCTTAAATTCCAAGACCAAGCCCACGGCCTTTCCCATGCCCAAAATAGATGACCTGCTCGCAACGGTGAGGAAAGGACGCATTTTCACAAAGTTGGATCTGCGAGGGGCGTACAACCTGATTCGCATACGGGAGGGCGACGAGTGGAAGACTGCCATGTTCACGCCCCTGGGCACCTATGAATACAGAGTTATGCCCTTTGGTTTACAAAATGGCTCTCACTGTTTTCAAGCCTTCATGCATCACGTCCTGGCGGGTCTCCTCTACAAGAAATGCGTCTGCTTCTTGGACGACATCCTGATATTCTCAGAATCAGAGGAGACCCACGAGGGAGACGTCAAGGAAGTTCTGCAGAGACTGCAGGAGCATCGGCTGTACGCCAAGCTGGAGAAGTGCCAGTTCGACAGGAAGGAGGTGGATTTCCTGGGCTACAAGTTGTCGGACAAGGGGCTCGCCATGGACAGCGCCAAGGTTCGCGCAGTGTTGGACTGGAAGAGCCCGCACAATCGGAAGGAGGTCCAGCGGTTTGTGGGTTTCGCCAACTTTTACCGCAAGTTCATCAAGGGGTTCGCGATGCAGACGGCGGCCATTACCGACACGCTCAGCTCCAAGAAGAAGAAGTTCATCTGGACGGAGCAAGCGGAGCAGTCCTTTCAGAACCTTAAGCGTCTCTTCTCGTCCGAAGAGCAGCTACTGCATGTGAATCCCAGCAGACCGATGAGAGTTGAAACGGACGCCTCAGACAGAGCCGTGGGCGCAGTACTGTTGCAGCAGGACCCGCATGGGGACTGGAGACCGTGTGCCTTCTACTCTAGAAAGCTCAGCAAGTCAGAGCAGAACTACACCATCTGGGACAGGGAGTTGCTGGCCATTCATGCAGCATTCAAGGCGTGGCGGCACTTCCTCATCGGCGCCAAACACACAGTGCAGGTTCGCACGGACCATAAGAACCTGGAGTACTGGCGTACGGCAAGGTTCCTGAACCAGCGGCACATCCGATGGGCGGAGTTCTTTGCGGATTTCGACTTCCGGATAGAGTACATCCCAGGCGACAACAACATCATGGCAGATGCACTGTCCAGAAAGCCGCAATACCTCGAAGAGGCGGCACCAGCAGCGGCCAAGCACATGTTCGCACCGAAAGCGTGGGCGTGCGCTTCAGCAACCGTGGACCTGGATGCTGTCCGTCGAGCGCTGCAGGAGGACCCCTTTGCACAAGCCAAGATGGAGGAGGTGCACAAGGGCACGGTGAAGGACGACGAGTTCCAGATACGCGACGGATTGCTCATCCGCAGAGGGGCCCTCTACGTACCGGGAGACGACCTCCGCGCGAAAGTACTGCAGCAGTTGCACGACGCACCCACCGCCGGGCACTTTGGCAAAGAGAAGACGGCAGCATTAGTAGCCAGAGATTTTTGGTGGCCCAAGATGCGGGGGGAAGTCGCGGATTACGTCTCGAGGTGCGACACCTGCCAAAGGGCCAAGTCAGTGCACAAACCACCGGCGGGACTGCTCGAACCGCTGCAGACACCGAGTGAACCGTGGGAGAGGGTGGCCCTGGACTTTGTCACGGATTTACCCAGCTCGAGGGGCAAGACGGCAGTGCTAGTGGTGGTGGACATGTTCACCAAAATGGCCCACTTCATTCCGTGCGCGAAGGTGGCCACGGCGGAACAGACCGCCAAACTGTTCATAGACCACGTCTTCAGGGTGCAAGGTCTGCCACGGTCTATCTTGTCCGACAGGGGGCGACAGTTCATCTCGAACTTCTGGCAGAAGCTGATGGGTTTCCTGAACGTCAAGATCAACCTAGCGTCGGCGAGACACCCGCAGACCAACGGACAAGCGGAGCGCGTCAACGCCATCATGCAGCAGTACCTGAGATGCTATGCAAATCAGCAGCCGGCAACATGGGTAGACTACCTACCGCTCGCTGAGTTCGCCTACAACAACACGAAGCACGTGTCCACGGGGGTGACACCGTTCTTCGCCAACAACGGGAGGCATCCCAGAACCTTCCCGGGATTAGAGAGACTGGGGGAGGGGGAGCCACAGGCAGCAGAAGTCTTAGCGTCAGAATTGCAGGAAGTTCATGAACAGCTTCGGAGGCAGTTAGAACTAGCAAAGCACGCATACAAACTGCAGGCTGACAAGCACAGAAGGGTTGGGGAGGACATACAGGTGGGAGACTGGGTGTGGTTAGCGGCCCAAGCAGTGCCGACCAGATCATTAGCAAAGAAGAAACTCGGACATAAGCAGCTAGGACCTTACCAAGTTGAGGCGCAGATCAATCCAGTGGCCTTCCGGTTGACACTTCTGGAGGGATCCAGAATGCACCCAGTGTTCCATAGGTCAGTGCTCACGCCCTACAAAGCACCTCACCGATTTCAGGCGCAGGGCACGGCACCAGACCCGTATAGGGAGACGCCCCCAAGGAGGGGGTCGCCAAGAGGGGAGCCCATCAACCAGGTCACAGAGATTTTAGACTCGAGATGGGGGGAAGAGGGAGTAGAATATTTTCTCGCCAGCGAAGGTACCCCGGCCAGCGCCAACCGTTGGGTGCCGGATTATGCCCTGGACGAGCCTCTTCTCAAGGAAGAGTTTCATGCCTTGTTCCCACACAGGCCCATGCCAGCCGAGTATTTCGACGACTGGCTTTTCACACCCACGCTTTCAGCCAGCACATTCCAGGGGTTCACCTCGGACGAAGAACCGGCACTAGACGCACGTTCCCCGGAGGGATCGCCCTCGGGGTTTGCCTCAGACCGCTCTTTTTGGTGGGACGATCGACCAGAGGAGCGGTGGAGCAGGAAGTGGCTGGGGGGTCCTTGGCAGGCAACGGACCCAGAGGTGACCGAGGGAGAGATGGACATGGACGTGCTGGGGGAGGACGTTGGGTTCGAGCACGGCGGCACAGAGATGGAAGCAGAGGAAATCGAGGTCGGCGAGAGCACGGAGGACGAGCCGGACTTATCCGGCTGGATGCACGCCACGGGGGACGAACTGTATCCGCCATTCACCCCCACAACGACGGAGCACCCAGCACCCACACCTGAGGGAGGGGAGGGGGGAAGGGGGGGCTTCGAGGGGGGGATGGATGTCAGGGGTTCAGGAGCAGAGGCACAGGAGAGGGAGGAAATGGAGAGCGAAGGGGAGGAGTCCGAAGGAAATGTCAGCGATGACAGCGGTCCGAGTTCTCTGAGTCTTTCCAGTGAATCAGAGGATTCACAAAAAGGGGCTCCCATGGTCAGGGCAAGGGAAGTACCCAGGGGGGCACTTCAGGGAGAAGGGGCCAGAGGGGACTCAGAGAGCAGCAGTTGGAAATCCGGACCAGCGTCCACACCAGAGTGCAGTAGGGGGGAGGAGTCCCAGGCATCGGGATCAGGCGGCGCGCTACCAGCAGGAGAACATGAGGCAGGATTGACCACGCCTCCGTCAGGGAGCGAGGAAACGGTTAAGAGGAAGGTTAAACGCGCGCGCGCGTGCCAAGTTCAAATGTACAGGAAGGCGGCACAGTTGGCAGCCCGGGTAGGGAGCCAAGTCCTAAAGCCCGCCGAAGAGAGCGGGAGGAGTCAGGGGGGTCAACGTCTGCGTCGGAGGAGTCCAGGAGGGAGGAGACCCCGGGGGGCAGTAGGACCCAGAGGAGAAAGGAGAGAAGGAAGAGGTGGAGTAAGATTAGAGACTTAAACTGGTGTACAGGGGGCGGGGATTCAGATGGAGCTTCGCCGGTCTAGATCCTAGACGTAGAGCTGGGGCGCTGAGGCTTGGAAATGGAAACTATACTTCAATAAAGACTTTGATACATTACTACCGGCTAGCGTTGGTCCTCTGTGAGCTGGGACCAGGAGCCAGCTCTGACAGTATGTAACCTGAAGTGTATGTAACCCAAGGTACCACTGTACCCCTAAACATTTTTTTTAGAAAAAAAAGCACTGGTGGAACCTAAACAATAATTAAACCCCAAGTTTTCAATGGTCAGGTAGCTCACAGCTCCAACAGGATCCCTGTAGCTGATTATCTAGATTCTCTTACTGGAGGTCATATTTTGGTCTCTTACTCCCCCTTCCCTCCCTCCTTCGTCTTCCTCCCTCTTTGCTCTATGATCTCAAGAATTATCCCTGCACTTCACTAGACCGCAAATCAGAGAATGGGTGTGAGATTCTGCTGCCTTGCTGGCATAGTATGCGGAAGGGGAGAGCTCAACTCACACGGAAAGCATTAGATCTCTATAGACTTGCACTCAGCTTGCTTCAAGACCTCGCCCATTTCTTTTAGCATGGGCCTGTGGCACATCGATACACCCACTCTCCAGGCTGAGGTAACTAAGGACTCTCTTTGCACTTTACAATTAAGCTGTGTGTGTGTGTGTTGTGCGATTTGCTGCCTGGGTGTTTGCTACCTAGCACCCTGAAGGAGCATCTATGTGCTCAGTCTCTTTTATTTTCATGCACTAAACCTATCTTCCTCTACATCCTGGTGCGTAAACTTCTTTACTGGGCATAAGGTTCAAGGGAGGGGCACAATGACTCCAAATAAAAGATTCAGTTCCCCTCAGAGCTGTACTTTTGGTAGGGTTCCTCTTTTTCCAGGACCCACCCTCTTTTTCAGGGGTAAAATTTGAGACAAATTGCATTTATTTGCTTTGAATGGCCGTCATAGCGTCCTCTTTATTTTTGCTCTTCAAAATATGGCAACCCTAACTTCACATACTGTATTTTTTGCTCTATAAGTCTCACTTTTTCCCTCCTAAAAAGTAAGGGGAAATGTGTGTGCGTCTTATGGAGCGAATGCAGGCTGCGCAGCTATCCCAGAAGCCAGAACAGCAAGAGGGATTGCTGCTTTCACTGCAGCGATCCCTCTTGCTGTTCTGGCTTCTGAGATTCAGAATATTTTTTTCTTGTTTTCCTCCTCCAAAAACCAGGTGCGTCTTGTGGTCTGGTGCGTCTTATAGAGCGAAAAATACGGTAGATGGTGGACATACACCTGGTTACACATATGCCACAAGGCCAGGTTCTAGGCTCTTGCATTGATAAACAAAGCCTTTATATCCCAGCTCAGTCACTGAGTTCATCTGCTAGTTCCCCATGTTTCAGAAGCCCAACGGGCTTCAACTAGAATACAGGTCTTTAACGTTGCTACTCGCATGCAGAGAATACTCTCCCTACCCTCTCTCTGCAGGCCTCCCTGCTGTTAACTTTCAGACGTCTCTTGAAGATTTTTCAATGCTATTCACAGAATCATACAGCTGGATGGAATCTTTCGGACCCTTGACCCTGAGATTAAGACTCTTATGCTCTACCGATATACTGATAGGCATATTCAGTGGTTTAGATTTTTTCTTTTCTTTGCCAGTCGTTCTTCTTCTTATTTTTATTGCTTTATATAGCTTACGTTTTACAGTGGTACCTCGGGTTACATACGCTTCAGGTTACAGACTCTGCTAACCCAGAAATAGTGCGTCGGGTTAAGAACTTTGCTTCAGGATGAGAACAGAAATTGGGCTCCGGCGGCGCGGCAGCAGCAGGAGGCCCCATTAGTTAAAGTGGTGCTTCAGGTTAAGAAGAGTTTCAGGTTAAGTACAGACCTCCGGAACGAATTAAGTACTTAACCCGAGGTACCACTGTATTGCATTTGTATACAGTGATGCCTCGCAAGACGAAAAGAATCCGTTCTGCGAGTCTCTTCGTCTTGCTGTTTTTTTCGTCTTGCGAAGCAAGCCCATTAGCGGATTAGCGCTATTAGCGCTATTAGCGGTTTAGCAGCTATTAGCGGCTATTAAGGGATTAGCGGCTATTAAAGGATTAGCGGATTAGCTGCTAAAAGGCTATTAGCAGCTTAGTGGATCAGCTGATAAGCGGCTTAGATCAGCTGTTAAGCGACTTAGCATCAGCTGATAAGCGTCTTAGCGGATCAGCTGTTAAGCGGCCTAGGGGCTGGGGGAAAAGGG
Source organism: Podarcis tiliguerta (assembly GCF_965153285.1). Classification (NCBI taxonomy): domain Eukaryota; kingdom Metazoa; phylum Chordata; class Lepidosauria; order Squamata; family Lacertidae; genus Podarcis; species Podarcis tiliguerta. The sequence goes on from NC_139544.1 coordinate 8,347,046, forward strand.
GGGAGGGAAAAAACCCCCGCAGGAACTCGCAAGGCATTTTCGTCTTGCAAAGCAAGCCCATAGCAAATTCGTTTTGCGAAGCACCTCCAAAACGGAAAACCCTTTCGTCTAGCGGGTTTTCCGTCTTGCGAGGCATTCGTCTTGCGGGGCACCACTGTATATTGTTGAACAGCACCTTGATATTTTGAGTGGAAGGTACATAAATATTTTTTAAAATAAATAAATAATAAATGAAATAAAATAAATCAACAGAAAGTATGTACTAATCCTTTCTAACTGCCTCACGCAGCACATAAGAGCAATTTTGCCCAGTGTGTGTTGTCCAAAACAATCTGTGGACGTGGCAATATGGCTCTCATTCAATCAACATGTAGCTACAGCACGGCTTTCATAGTCACTTACAGGGGCTAAATAAAAACCAAACTGCCCGGCAACAACCCAACTTGTGCTGTACCTTAACTTGCTTGTACTTGATAATCCACTTATGTGATTCCCGACGTAAATCAGAGGAAGTGGAAACAGCTGCAACAAAATGAGGGTACCATTTAGAATGAAACCAGTTTTTTCTCGAAACTGTGGAAGAAATCTATTCAAGTTAGTTCATACACTCCAGCACAGAGAGAAAAAAAGTAAATACACCAAGCGGCAAACTTTGTAAATGATTGCCACTTTTGAACTTTGGCAATGTTTTATGCAACATTCCAGGCCCTGCTTTTTTCAATAAAAGAAGTTTGATCTCACAAAAATTAAGATTACCAGGAACCATGAAAATAAAATAAAGTAAAAAATCAACACGTCGTTTTTACACCAACCACAATTTTGACCCTGCTAAGCCTAACAAAAGGATGCGGGCGGTGTTGTGGTCTAAACTACAGAGTGTAGGGCTTGCTGATCAGAAGGTCATTGTTTCGAATCCCTGTAATGGGGTGAGCTCCCGTTGCTCAGTCCCTGCTCCTGACAACCTAGCAATTCAAAAGCATGTCAAAGTGCAAGTAGATAAATAGGTACCACTCTGGCGGGAAGGTAAACGGCGTTTCCGTGCGCTGCTCTGGTTTGCCAGAAGCAGCTTAGTCCTGCTGGACACATGACCCGGAAGTTGTATGCCGGCTCCCTCGGCCAATAAAGCAAGATGAGCACCGCAACTCCAGAGTCGGTCACGACTGGACCTAATGGTCAGGGGTCCCTTTACTTTAACCATTAAGCCTAACAAAGGGACGTGGTGCTGTGGTCTAAACTACAGAGCCTAGGGTTTGCCGATCAGAAGGTCGGTGGTTCGAATCCCCGTGACGGGGTGAGCTCCCGTTGCTCGGTCCCTGCTCTTGCCAACCCAGCAGTTCGAAAGCACGTCAAAGTGCAAGTAGATAAATAGGTACTGCTCTGGCGGGAAGGTAAACGGCATTTCCGTGCACTGCTTTGGTTCGCCAGAAGCGGCTCAGTCATGCTGGCCACATGACCCGGAAGCTGTCTGCGGACAAACGCCGGCTCCCTCGGCCCATAGAGTGAGATGAGCGCTGCAACCCCAGAGTTGTCTGCTACTGGACCTAACAGTCAGGGGTCCCTTTACCTTTAAGCCTAACAAGAGGGCAGCGGAAGGCAACCATTTCACATTATAAAGCAGGGGTGGACTCCAAATCCTATCATCCCACATTGACTAGGGCTGATGGGAGTTGGAGTCAAGCACCCTCTGGAAGGCCAAAGGTTCCACACCCCTGCTGTAAAGACGCAATAAACACGGGCCAAGTTGAAAGATTAAAAATCTCATGGAGCACTTTGTGTTTAATGGGGCTCATTTCCGGATGACTGTAGAGCCTATGTTTGCTCTAACGTTTCCAGCCCAACATCTGGGCTGAAAAAATATGGATCTGCACAACACACAGTTCGCCAGGTAGGGACCAATTCAGAGGCAGCATTGAGCACAAAGTCCACTCTTTAACTGAATGAATAGGAGCGCGAGAGAGGAGTAGCTGGCTGTTACTCTCTGCTCTTGCACGCGAGTGCTGCTGTTTTGGCTAGATAAGAACTGGTACAGGGAGAAGCAAGGATGCTATTCATATACAGTCGTGCTTTGGAAGTCAAACAGAATCCGTCCCAGAAGTCTGTTCGACCTAAAACAATTAAAATATAATAAAATTTATTATTTATACCCCAGCCATATGGCTGGGTTTCCCCAGCCACTCTGGGCGGCTCCCAACAGAATATTAAAAGCGCAATAAAATGCCAAACATAAAAAACTTCCCTAAGCAGCCCTGTGGAACACCCTCCCATCAGATGTCAAGGCAATAAACAACTATTTTACTTTTAAAAGACAACTGAAGGCAGCCCTGTTTACGGAGGTTTTTAATGTCTGATGCTGTATTGTTTTTAATATTCAGTTGGAGGCCGCCCAGAGTGGCTGGTGAAACCCAGCCAGATGGGCGGGGTATGAATAATAAACTATATTATTATTATTATTATTATTATTATGCCTGCAGTAAACCATGGTTTAGCATTACATACTTTGTTGGAGAGAAAAACTCAGTACTCCCTTTGGCGGCTAGACAAGCATGGGGCAAAAAAGCTCTAAAGCACTGATTATATTATGCAACATATAATATAGCATCAGATTAGGATTTTCGCTTTCTAAAATTATGCACTTTGTCTTACCTTCATAGGGATACTCTTATCAAAATCGGGGAAGTGAATGATTCTATTCAGTTTTGACACATATAAGATCAGAATAGTGGTTACCATCTAAAAAACAAAATAATAACAATCATGTACACAACAGCAAAATACTATTTCAAATATACGGGGGGGGGGGTGAATCACAAAACAGTTTGTTAGTCTGCAGAAAAGCTGCATTGCTGCACAGCACGAGTGGGTTCTCCTTTCAGTGACTCTAACAGGCATTCCATGTTTGCAGACTTCATCAACAGAGGCAGATCCTTGTTAGGATATTTCCGTTCCACCTTAAAAGGGAGCAGGCTTTGAGTCACAGAGTCTGCGTATTTCCTGTTTTCACAGGATGTTTATGTTGTATCTTTGCTTTCATTTCTCTCTCTCTCTGCCGGAACTCTGAAGCAGGCAGTCATGTTTTTCTTTGTTCTGATCAATGCAGAAATAAACTTGTAAATAATGCTCTCCTGACTGCATCTTCCGCTGTGCGTTATCTGCTGATAGAGCGTGCATGGCTCTGGAATGTGGGAAGTTATTTCTGGAGCTCATGTCACTAATTGCTGATACTGCGTGTCTACGGGAGATCGATGGACGTCCGGAGACGACGTGGAGTCATGATGGACTTTGTCTCCCCGGCAGTATCCCAACAATCCTAACCTGGGATAGACAGCAACCATTTTAGGCGTGTCCGATATGTGTGTGACTGCGCACATTTGCACTGCGCCAAACCCGGAAGTGACCGCAAAATGTCACAAAAACATTGCTAAAAGGTGCAGAATGGGGCAGAGCTGGAAGGGGGAGGAACGGAGGGAAAGGATTTGTTGATAATAAATCAAAATTTGAAATAGAATATTGAATAGCAAGTATAAAACTTTGTCCAAAATGTATAAATTGCTGCTTGAATGGCATTTGAAAGATGAAGAGGTAAAGTCGGTTATGATACATTGGGCCAAAGATTGTGGGTATAATATACGGTTAAAAGATTGGGGGAAACTATGGAAAGAAGGATTAAAATCTACTGCATGCAATGCTTTGAAAGAAAATGTGATGAAAATGATGTATAGGTGGTATATTACCCCTCTGAAATTAGCTAAAATGTATAAAACAAGTAATAAATGTTGGAAATGTAAAGAAAAGGAAGGAGATTTCTATCACATGTGGTGGGAATGTAAAAAAGTGAAAAACTTATGGGAAATGATATATAATGGGATGAAAAAGATGTTGAAATATTCATTTATTAAGAAACAAGAAGCATTTTTACCTGGCATTGTAGGAGATGATATTAATAGACAAGATGTTAAATTGTTTTTATATGCAATGACAGCAGCAAGAATATTATTGGCACAAAAATGGAAGCAAGAAGAATTACCGACAAAAGAAGAATGGCAGCTGAAATTGATGGACTATGCAGAATTTGATAAACTAACAGGAAGGATTCGAAACCTGCGGGACCAGAGATTCTTAGAAGACTGGAGTAAATATACGAACTATTTGAAAAGTAACTGTAATGAACAGACTACACTAGTAGGACAGCAAGAAGTTTTGTAAGGAGGACTATTTGAAATATTGCAAGAAAGACTATGAGAAGAATTATTAGTTAATAATAATTAAGAGTAATAGAGAAATTAAGAAATGCAGAATAAGTGATAAAGAATGAAAAATCATCAGAGGTGTTGATGGAAGTCTAAAACATTATATAAGATAAGAAGTTATGTTATATGATTGTTGGAAATGATATGTTAAAAAACCCAATAAAAATGTATTTTTAAAAAAAGGAAGGGGGAGGAACGAGGCAGTGTGACCTTAAGTGGGCCCACACATGGGGGTCCAGAACATAACCACCGTGCAAATTGGTCACAGTCTGCACTGCACATCCAGAATGGCAGTGCCACTGGGAAGCTTTGAATGTCCCCTCTGCCACATTACTGTCACATTTCACATGTTGATAAGGTGCATGTCTGTAGCACGAAACCTTCAAGAGTAGAGAACACCCCTGCGACAGACATGCACCTTCTCAACACACGAAATGTGACATGTGACTCAAGATCCTGATCAGGTGATGAAGCCAGAGATGGTGGTGCAATATAGGGGAAGCTACAGGGGCCCTGTCTGGGCTCTCCCATCTCACATGATGGGACATAGGAAGCTACCATGTCCTGAGTGAGACCATTGGTCAACGTAGCTCAGTATTGACACTGACTAGCATTATGGTGCTGGAGGAGACTCTTGAGAGTCCCATGGACTGCAAGAAGATCAAACCTCTCCATTCTTAAGGAAATCAGCCCTGAGTGCTCACTGGAAGGACAGATTCTGAAGCTGAGGCTCCAATACTTTGGCCACCTCATGAGAAGAGAAGACTCCCTGGAAAAGACCCTGGTGTTGGGAAAGATGGAGGGCACAAGGAGAAGGGGACGACAGAGGACGAGATGGTTGGACAGTGTTCTCGAAGCTACCAGCACGAGTTTGACCAAACTGCGGGAGGCAGTGGAAGGCAGGGGGGCCTGGCGTGCTCTGGTCCATGGGGTCACAAAGAGTCGGACACAACTAAACGACTAAACAACAAGAACAAAGCAGTACCACTCCAGGGTTTTGGATGAGTCTCTCTCCCAGCTATACCTGGAGATGCCAGAGACTCCTGTGTGCAAGCAAGGCTCTACCACTGAGCTTCAGCCCTTTCCCACCCAAAGTTACAGAATTGCGTGAATAGGCCTCAAACCTTAATCGGAGGTCATTCAACACTGATATCCCAAGCCACTGACATCAACAAAACCCACATTTTGGAACTAGCCTTAAGCTACCTGTCATTTAGAACCTTTTAATCTTTGAACATACCTGTCCTACTCCAAGGAACACTGGAGATGGGAATCTAGAAAGAAAAGAAAACTGTATCAGATGCAATTTAAAAACAAAACAAGATTTAGACAACGCTTTTTTATTTCAGAAAGAAACAAAGCTCTTGAAGATGTTGATAAAACGAAAGAAAATAGCTCTTCAAGTTAGGTTCTGCTATTGCTTGATGGAAAATAAAATTGGCTTATCCCCTTTCAAAGAAGGTTAGTGCAAATTAAGGGTGGGCAGTTAGCTTTTCAATACAATATTTTCATGACAGTTGAAAGACAAGACAAGCAAATGTCGCCAGTACAGATTACTTGGCAATTTTTCTGTGCAATTCTCACCAACAGCATATGAACCTATTTCTCTAATCTGGCAGGACTTTATTTTTCCTTTGGCAAAGAAAGATGAAAAAGCTTCCTGGTTCTGAAGCTACAGACTAAAACTTTCATTGTTTTCACAAGCTGCTTGGAATCGTACTTTTGTGATCGCATTGAACATTTCCTGCTACAAAGATGTGGTCTTCTCATAGAACTTTATAGTTCCCAGCAAGCCTTGGGGAGAAACCACAACTGTAAAACTATTTATCATTACTTAGAAATAATTTTTAAAAAATGTTACATGGTGGGATGCAAAGATGCCCTTCTACAAGCAGAAAGTCTCTTCCATTCTCAAAAGGCTATTTCTAACTCAAGTGAAGAGTTTTGCACATGGAAGGTGAGCCCAAAGCCAGGAGTTACCGTATTTTTTGCTCTATAAGACTCACTTTTTCCCTCCTAAAAAGTAAAGGGAAATGTGTGTGCGTCTTATGGAGCGAATGCAGGCTGCGCAGCTATCCCAGAAGCCAGAACAGCAAGAGGGATCACTGCTTTCGCTGCGCAGCAATCCCTCTTGCTGTTCTGGCTTCTGGGATTCAGAATATTTTTTTTCTTGTTTTCCTCCTCCAAAAACTAGGTGCGTCTTATGGTCTGGTGCGTCTTATAGAGCAAAAAATACGGTATTTTGCTTGTACAGGCTTAAGACTGTGATCCAGTGGAGTTGACATGTTACAGAAGGAGTAGGGAACCTTTGGTCCTCCACATGATGTTGAACTGCAACTCCCATCTTCCCTGACCCTTGACCATGCTTGCTGGAGCTGATGGGAGTTTAATCATGAATCTGGCGATCTTTCATATCCAGCTCCCATATCCCAACTGAGGAGGCCTTTTCCTCTCCCAGTAGCCACCACAGGGCTTTCTGAGGACCATCTGGCCCTATGGGGAAAGCTGCCCCCCATCTAGCTCTTGCTGTTCTGTGTGAGATGGACTCTTTCCCCCCGTCAACTGCAACCACAGGACTATTCAACAGCCATCTTGCCCTATGGGAAGTTCTAGTTTTCAAAGAGCCACCTCTCCACACAGCTCAAGATGGAGGATCTATGGTTGAGTGGCTCCTATGGGACGCGGGTGGCACTGTGGGTTAAACCACAGAGCCTAGGACTTGTCGATCAGAAGGTCGGCGGTTCGAATCCCCAGGATGGGGTGAGCTCCTGTTGCTCGGTCCCTGCTCCTGCTTCGCCAGAAGCGGCTTAGTCATGCCAGCTCCCTTGGCCAATAAAGCGAGATGAGCGCCGCAACCCCAGAGTCAGCCAGGACTGAACCTAATGTTCAGGGGTCCCTTTACCTTTACCTTATGTCAGGGAGATAGGCCTGTTGCTGGTTCTAGATAGGGCTGCACTCTCTTTGTAGGAGAGCTCCACATTCTGGGGGTGCTACTTGATCCGTCTTTTGTCGCCTCGGGTGCAGGTCCCCCCTGAGGCTAGGAATGCCCATTATCAGTTCCGGCTGATGCAACAGCTGTAGTTGTTCCTGGACCAAGGCCAGACACTGCTGGTTAAAGATCTCTGCTGGCAGTCAATATGCTCTCAGGCCAAATTTAAGAGGTAACTATTCACATATAAAGCCCAGCCTACTTGAAGGACCACCTTTATCCATACATTAGGGTTGTCATGTTTCACAAAAAACCAGGACACCCCAAAGTTGCTGAGCATTTTTAAGAACCCCCCCCCCCAAAAAAAGTGGTTTTCCTATTGACTTGTCTAAGATCGAGGACAAAGCGCCACCTTTCAGAAATTCTCCTCGGATGTCAATTCCACCTTTGAAATCCCAGTAAAGTCCGGGAAAATCAGAATGTACGGCAGCCCTAATACATGTCTGCCTGTCCTTTGTGATCTGCTGGAGAAGCACTGGTAACTGACCTGTGTGAAATCTGAGTCTGACAGCTAAAAGAAATGGGAGTTTGTAATGTAGTACAGCCTGTATTGAGGAATTCACATATTAAAGGAGGTGTCTTCTGTGCTTAGTTTTAGATACCATTTTAAAACATCTTTATTTGCACAAGTTTACTTGCCATGTGGGACGCAGGTGGCGCTGTGGGTAAAAGCCTCAGCGCCTAGGGCTTGCCGATCGTCAGGTCGGCGGTTCGAATCCCCGCGACGGGGTGAGCTCCCGTTGCTCGGTCCCAGCGCCTGCCAACCTAGCAGTTCGATAGCACTCCCGGGTGCAAGTAGATAAATAGGGACCGCTTACTAGCGGGAAGGTAAACGGCGTTTCCGTGTGTGGCTCTGGCTCGCCAGAGCAGCTTCATCACGCTGGCCACGTGACCCGGAAGTGTCTCCGGACAGCGCTGGCCCCGGCCTCTTAAGTGAGATGGGCGCACAACCCTAGAGTCGGACACGACTGGCCCGTACGGGCAGGGGTACCTTTACCTTTACCTTTTACCTTGCCATGTGGCCTGCGTACACTGCTTTGAGAAGCTTTTTTTTTTTTTTTGCATTTGATTTAAGGGTTTAGAAATGTATGGATAAATAAAGTAAAAAAGAGAAATTCCTGAAGAATGCATTCTTGAACCATGAAAGCTCTTAGTTTTGACTGTATGCGTATGATTCATGAAGCACATTCCTGCATTTCCACTCTCCCAAGCTGGCTAACCACCAGAAAAAGCAACAGCTGAGCAAGAACTTTGGACTGAGAAGCTCTGGAGCTCAGTTCAACCTTTGCCACCAAGGCCAAAGCTGTCCAAATTTCGAAGGATATTTATTGAATTCTATATCTCACTTTTTCCTCTGAGGGAACACATTGTTCTCTGCCTCCTCATTAATCCCTACAATAACCCTGTGTGGCTGAGATAGAGGGACTGGCCCAAGGTCACCCCAGAGCTTCATGGCCCAGAAGGGATTTGAACCCAGGTCTCTTCCAGCGCCTAGCCCAACACTCTAACCACTACACCACACTGTCTCCCCAAAGAGACCTGAACAGGAAACCTGATGTTCTCACATTGAGCTTCCCTGTCACCAAACACCTTGCAAAATGCAAGTGTGAGTTCAAGAAGAGATGGGGGGGGGGGGTGGCATTATTTGCAGAGGGGGTGAAAGAGAAGCACCGATGAAGGAGGTTGGTGGCCCAGCCAGAAAACTACGGGTGGGTGGGTTGCCGTCGAGTTAGCAGGATCGGTGCCCAGAGGCGGCGGGGCGGACGCTGCAAGGAAGTCTTGGGTAGAAAAGTAGCTTTTGAATGGGGCAGGGGCAGGAACCGGATCTCACAACCACGATCGGTGAGGGGGAAGTTGGGGGTTTGTCCCCCCCACCTCCTCCGACGGTGCGCGGGATCGCCAGCCGTCCAGGTGCTCGTCCTCTTCCTCACCTGTAAGCCGTCAGCACCGCCTTGTTGACCAGGACGATGCAGAAGGAGCAGATCCCGTAGAAGAGGGCGGAAAGCAGCCGGAGGAGAGGGGAAGGGGCGGCGGCAGAAGCGGCCGGCTCCGGCTTCTCCTCTTGGCTGCCTTTCATCTCTTGGCGAGACCCGGGCGCCCGGCCATTCCGCGCGGCATCCCAGCCGCCGCCGGAGGAAGCCGAGCCAAACAGGAAGGAGATCGCGCTCCGCCAGCCAGCCAGCCAGCCCGTCCGTCCCCACCCACTCGGCGGCGGCGGCAGCGGCGGCAACGCGCCCTCTTGCGCTCCCGCGGAAACTTCTCGCCAGCGCTGAGTTTGGGGCGCCCTCTGGTGCCGCTTTCGCCTCTCCAGGCAGCGCAGAGCGCAGGCCGCTCGGGATGGGCGCGCTGGCATTGAACGCGCGACCCCAAGACCCGGGCAAGAGTTCAGGGGACTGTGATAGGAATTTTGTTTTTTGTTTTTGTTTTAATAATATTTTATTAAGTTTTTTACACAAAAAACAAGACAAAAAACAACGGAAAAAACAGAAAAATACAAAATTACAAAAGCACAAAACAGCAAAAAGCATCGGGGAATAAAAATAAAAATAAAAAGAAGTAATAAAAACAGTTCCATCTTCATATTTCTTGCATTTACTTATTTCCCCGACTTCCTCACACCTCCCTTCACTGTATTCCAAATCATATATTTAATCAGCAATCCCTTCCCTCTATCTTAATTGATCTTTGTCTTAACTTTAGTATCTTAATATATCTTAATCTCCTTGGTATCTTGAAATATTGAACCTTTTAATTTTACAACTTTTTACTAATAACCTTTTACATTCAATCTGATGTCATTCTAACATTCATTGATCTTATAGTATTTCTGTAGATAATCGTTAAATTTCTTCCAATCTTCTTCCACCGTCTCTTTTGAGGTCTTGTTGTTGTTGTTTAGTCCTTTAGTTGTGTCGGACTCTTCGTGACCCCACACAAGAGTTGTCTAAATCTTGTTTTGTTTTTAAATTACATCTGATACAGTTTTCTTTTCTTTCTAGATTCCCATCTCCAGTGTTCCTTGGAGTAGGACAGGTATGTTCAAAGATTAAAAGGTTCTAAATGACAGGTAGTTTAAGGCTAGTTCCAAAATGTGGGTTTTGCTATTCATGCAATTCTGTAACTTTGGGTGGGAAAGGGCTGAAGCTCAGTGGTAGAGCCTTGCACACAGGAGTCTCTGGCATCTCCAGGTATAGCTGGGAGAAACTCTCATCCCAAACCCGGGAGTGGTACTGCTTTGTTCTTGTTGTTGAGTCATTTAGTCGTGTCCGACTCTTCGTGACCCCATGGACCAGAGCACGCCAGGCCCTCCTGCCTTCCACTGCCTCCCGCAGTTTGGTCAAACTCATGCTGGTAGCTTCGAGAACACTGTCCAACCATCTCGTCCTCTGTCGTCCCCTTCTCCTTGTGCCCTCCATCTTTCCCAACTTCAGGGTCTTTTCCAGGGAGTCTTCTCTTCGCATGAGGTGGCCAAAGTATTGGAGCCTCCGCTTCAGGATCTGTCCTTCCAGTGAGCACTCAGGGCTGATTTCCTTCAGAATGGATAGGTTGATCTTCTGGCAGTCCATGGGACTCTCAAGAGTCTCCTCCAGCACCATAATTCAAAAGCATCAATTCTTCAGCGATCAGCCTTCTTTATGGTCCAGCTCTCACTTCCATACATCACTACTGGGAAAACAGTAGCTTTTACTATACGGACCTTTGTTGGCAAGGTGATGTCTCTGCCAGATTAAGCTAAACAAGCTATAGCTTAGGGCCCCACTCTCTCTCTCTCTTTCAATTTTTTTTATTGGTTTTCACAAAATTATAAACAAACACATAAAACAAACATAAATCATAACCTTTTTAAAAAGTACACTTATTAACATGGTTAAGTGACTTCCTCGCTTCCCCTTGGTTGAATTTCAGTGCATATCCTTTTAACGGCTTTCCAAATCACAGCTCTTATAAAATTTAACTTGAATATTAACATCCTTAGATCTTTTCATTTTGAAATTAATCATATAAATTCATCACTTAACTTATATAAAATCTAAGCCGATTAAGTATCTGCAAGCTGTTTCCAATTAATTTAACTTGACATATTTAACTCTCTTGGCCCCCCCCCCCAAGAAATTTAAAGGGGGAAAGAACACCTGGATGTGCATTTCCAAAATATAAGATAAAAAACAAATAAAACTTACATACAGCAACAGTGTTTTGTGTTGACTAGGCTCCTATGATGTAAGTAATGGGCCTCGCCTGCTCGCTAAAATATTTGCTCATTTCTATATATAGTGTCTCGACATTCTACTATTAATAGTTATTAGTAGTTTGCATCGTATATTTACACTTATTATTATTTCATGTTATAGCGAGTTTCTAGGGAAGCTTTTAAAATTTAATAGGTTATTGTATTTTAATATTCCATTGGAAGCCGCCCGGAGTGGCTGGAGAAACCCAGCCAGATAGGCGGGGTATAAATATTATTATTATATCATGGGTAGGCAAACTAAGGCCTGGGGGCCGGATCTGGCCCAATCGCCTTCTAAATCTGGCCCACGGACAGTCTGGGAATCAGCGTGTTTTTACATGAGTCAAATGTGTCCTTTTATTTAAAATGCATCTCTGGGTTATTTGTGGGGCATATGAATTTATTTATTTTTCTTTTCAAAATATAGTCCGGCCCCCCACAAGGTCTGAGGGACAGTGGACCGGCCCCCTGCTGAAAAAGTTTGCTGACCCCTGGACTAGATTACGAGTCTTTGTAAATTGTGTTTCTAAAGGAACTTTTGTTGTTGCCAAATGCCAATGTGTTTATAATCCATTATTACTATTATTATTGCATTTGGGTGCCTTTGTTGTTAAGAACTCAGGTTGCTTTCTTACCTGTTGCAATTGGTTTTCTGAGAGATCTTCTATTCCTAATCCATTATGAAGCACAGCAACACCCGTTATTAAAGGTTCATTCCTGGAGACCCCATCAGCAAGGGGTCAGCAAGTGGGGTCTTGTCATCTGGGGAGCCCAGGACCTCCATACACGCTGCCCAGGTTTGCACCCAAGGAAAGTCATTTTGGTGCTATTAACGCTATTAAGTCATTTTGGTGCTATTAACGCAGTGGTTTGACTTCACCCTCAGAGGCGAACTCCATTGTCTCGAGACTGATGGATGCCAATAGTCCTGGAGATCAAATGCTTTTGCACACTGCCATGAGAACGGCAAATTGAAGTGACAAACATAGAATCATAGAGTTGGAAGAGACCACAAGGGCCATCGAGTCCAACCCCCTGCCAAGCAGGAAACACCATCAGAGCACTCCTGACATATGGTTGTCAAGCCTCTGCTTAAAGACCTCCAAAGAAGGAGACTCCACCACACTCCTTGGCAGCAAATTCCACTGTCAAACAGCTCTTACTGTCAGGAAGTTCTTCCTAATGTTTAGGTGGAATCTTCTTTCTTGTAGTTTGGATCCGTTGCTCCGTGTCCGCTTCTCTGGAGCAGCAGAAAACAACCTCTCTCCCTCCTCTATGTGACATCCTTTTATATATTTGAACATGGCTATCATATCACCCCTTAACCTCCTCTTCTCCAGGCTAAACATGCCCAGCTCCCTTAGCCGTTCCTCATTAGGCATCGTTTCCAGGCCTTTGACCATTTTGATTGCCCTCCTCTGGACACGTTCCAGTTTGTCAGTGTCCTTCTTGAACTGTGGTGCCCAGAACTGGACACAGTACTCCAGGTGAGGTCTGACCAGAGCAGAATACAGTGGCACTATTACTTCCCTTGATCTAGATGCTATACTCCTATTGATGCAGCCCAGAATTGCATTGGCTTTTTTAGCTGCCGCGTCACACTGTTGGCTCATGTCATTACTCAGCCATAACAGCCTTTGTATGACCTACACGTATTTCCCCTTCAGCAAATCCTAGAACCCATTTCTCATTCTATTTCACAACCGATCCATATTTAACATTCTCAGCCCTTCACAGCAGCAGGATTGATATTCACATTCTATCTTGAGAGATCAGGATCTCGACATCTTATTTTGAATGTATACTTATGAACCTATAATAGCATGTTAAAAACATTCTCCTAACCATACACTAATACACTCAACTCTGCATATACAGGAATTCAAACTGTATGACAGCAAGTTTGCCCTCTTCTATAAAAGCTGAAGTTTTATCAGTTTGCTGGTCTGGAGCATTCAGGTGTGTTTTAACACAATGCCAAGGAGGAAAGACGACATGGCTCTTAGAGAAGCAAGTGCTTTTCATGAAACTGGGCCACCTCCAACCAATTTTACGTCCATCATTCTACCGTGGGAAAGAAAGGCTATTCAAAAATGGAAAACATTCAAGACAGTTCCCAATCTTCTCCCTGTGAGGGAGGGGGGCATGTTTAGGGAAGCTTTTAATGTTTGATGCATTACTGTATTTTAATATTTTGTTGGAAGCTGCCTAGAGTAGCTGGGGAAGCCCAGCCAGATGGGCGGGGTATAAATTATTTATCTATTTATATTATTCGAAGCTGGCACAAGTGACTCAACATCAACACAGCTGGCACTGAATTGCTAAAGAAGTTTGGATGAATATTCTAAGAGCTCAAGAATGATAACTACAAACTGATCAAATATATAGAACAATGACAAGTGGTACACTTGCTGATGATCAATTAAGCAAGGGCATTTGATTAGCAACCCATTTGCTACTTAGCCTCTTAATTCCTACGGAAGCAGTCAGGGTGTACTTCGATTTTCACACATGATTTCTCCACCTTGACTTTATTTCTCTTAAATAAATCATGACATGATGTAATATGTGTTGTTGTTCATCTGAGGTTGTATGTATCCCATTTTAAGACCTGCTAAGGAACAAATGATTGCTTTTATGTCCTGATACTGATATGCAAAACCACAGAATTCAAAGAGCACTTTCTTTTTCCCACGGCTGTATTTGTAGCTCCTTCTCCTCACTCACAGTTTAATAAAAATATTTTCCAGTGCTAGAATAAGCCAGCCCTTAAGAAAGCATATGAACAAAAACAGGCTTATTAGTCAAGGTTTCAAATGCACACAAGGTGCTTTGCATTTCCTGTTAAATAACTGTTAAATAAATTAGAGAGAGAACTACCAACCAGTTCTTCAGTGTACAAGAGTCAGAGACACAGAACTATTGTGCATGCACCAGAACTTCTGAATGTAGCATACGATCTCAAGGATACAATGCAAAGCAACAGTATCATCATAAACAGTTTTAAAACTCAGGCAACTTTTTATTCAAAGCTTATTAGAATTACAGCATTTTAATTCATGCCAAAAGTACAGCTTAATCATATGAAGCAGAGAATTCTTGAACCACCATTTCAAAAAGCCAATCTTTTTCACAAATGTAACTTATTCTGGAGTTTTCCCAAAGATGTATTTTATACATAATTGGTAAAGCAGCTCAACTAGCCTAGAGCTAGTCAGTATGCAGGGTTTTCTTTTTAAAAAATAATTAAATGCATATTTTCAATATGCATTCTGTGTAAATATAGATTGAAAAAAGGGGATGTGTTTGTGTGTGCCAACAATGAACTAGGTCTTGCTCGCAATACCAGATGTTGCAGTTGTACGTTTACCTTTAAGTTATCAGTTGGATTCCACGAAGTGCAAAATGTTTTTCCCCTTTCGGGGAAAGCATCAAAGTTGGCATTTGAGGGTCCTTAGCCTTTTTCCCCAAGGACTTCATGTCAATTGTTATGTGCTCGAAAAATCCAGGTTGAAGTGCTTTGCTTTAAAGAATCAGAGGTGGCAAACAAACATAAGAAATTAACAAGCCCAAAAGTGACAGTGTAATTTAAATCCATCTACCGCACTACCTCCCCCCTTTCTAGCTGTTTGCCAGCATTAATACATAATTCTTAAGGATATACAAAAAATGACTTTGACACTATATAAGTATAACCCTGGAAATGTATCTTTATCTTGCGAATGACAAGACATCTGTAATTAAACTTTATATTGGGAAATAACATTCTTTGCTCATTTGTTGTGGCCAGAACGACAAGTCCAACAAATGTTTAAATAATAGGTGGTTGTTAGGACAAGTATCATAGTTTATATTTTTTTATGCCAATAGCCTTAATTTTTTTCTAAAAACAGGAGCATAAAATTATCTTAGTCTATTATGCACCTCTACTCAATTTGATCACAAATCGCTATAAAAGGCACATGCCTGGCATATGATAACTTAAAACTATTAAGGCTATACCTTTTTTTCCGTTGAGTGCTCAAGAGCACTAAGTGCTATCCCTATATCTTAATTTGGGGGGAAAGGGAAAAAAATACTAATCCATATATCTCACACTTGCAACTACTTCCGGAAGCCTAATTTACTAATTGTATAGCAAATATTTTTATCAATAATTGTACTAGCTAGTGAACACAAAACTTGGTATGCAACATTTCAAATGGAAGCAATAAGGTGGCGTTATGCAAGAAATATCTATCTGCAATTAAAATCTTCTGAAGCAGTATTAGTGTTTGCTGTCTTTTACTAAAATGCTACCCTGTAAATATCCCCATTACCAAAAACAAATCCCATTGCTCTAGGGTCTAAATCTGAAAGAAATCCTCAATTGATGGAATGTTACCATGATGCCTAGAATTTGCAAGATGTATCAGTTATAGGTGAGTCCAACAATGTGCAAATGTTCCCAATATTCTGTTGCGAACAAGAAGTGCTACTCAACCAAAAGACTGCCAAGACCTCAGCCTACTAAAAGGAAAGTCAGTCTCCATGTCAGTAGTCACAGCGAAGAATCTGAACGACATACTACCCAGTTATTCTATGCTGCTACAAGGTTACAATAGCGATTTCTAGCATTCTTGCGAGCAATGCTAGGTAAAATATTGATGTTTGAAAAACCATGGTTGCATCACTGTTTACATCCAATTTTTTAAACAAATTGTTTCAACTATTTTCTTTGAACGTACGTACCATTATTCTAATCTAATAAGTTCAGAAAGTGCTTCCTGTGAAAACTTTATCAAAGAATGACAGGAATTCTGACTTTACACACTTTTACATAGAGGCAAGCCCCACTGATTGCAGTGACTTACTTCCACATAATTGTGATTAAGAGCAAAGCCCTAACTTTGCAAATCTAGCTTTCCATAACATGAGCATTTCCCACTCTGCATTATACAGTCTCCTATTTACAAAATACTTTAAAAAGCTTTACATCTGACTTTCTCATACAAAAAAAAAGTGCAATTCTCTTACCCCATTTCCTGGGGCAACAACATTCTTCATAAATTCTACAGAATAGCAGCCTATAGAAGCAAATAAGGTGCTTAGCTTATGCCCAGGAGCTAACTGGTTTTAAGTACCAAATGCAGTACTTTTTATCAGCAGGTCCAGTTCGCCTATTACTGTCGTAATGGTGCCCCAGCCAAGTTGGCAAGCTCAATTAGTGCCAGTGCTCCATGCAAGCGTTCGCGCTGTTCTTGGAGGCGGCTACAGGAAACTGAATGGGCAATATTTTTTTCCTCCTCCTCCTCATCTTCAGACTGAAGATATTCCATGGGATCCTGCTGCTCCTGGTCAGGCTTATGAGTAGTTTTGCTCTTCAACGTAGGAGTGCGCTGTTCTCTCATCTCCCAGTACCTGTCAGTAAAGATGAATGTTAGCATTATAAATAGCAACTGAAAACACTGTAGGCTGATAGTCCCTTGGATTTCGTTTAATTAAGCTAAGGAAAGGATTGGTTCATTCAAACCAAAGACGACTGTGAAGTAAGAAGGAATAAGAAGCCTTTAAAAAATAAGACTTGCTGAAATGCCATACTTAAAATACATCCAACGTGACATGACAAAATGTTCTCAATTCTCAATGCTTTTAAACTTATTTCATTTACAAATTGCTATTAAACATTGCAAAGTATTTTACTAAGAAGAAGAAGAAGAAGAATGTACTCTATATAAAACACCTTCGCATTTTATATGAAATAACTTACTTTGCCAGCCATTCAGCAACAGCTTTGTTCTCTGCAGTTTGCTTTTTATTCAGTCTGTCTGTTGGTTCTTCTCTCCTCAGCTTTGCATATGGATGTTTGGGACAATGACGGTTTGCATGCGTGAATCTGCTTACGCATCCTTATTAAAAAGACAAGACAGACATACCAATAATTTAAACAAAGACATTCTACTATCTTTCCATGTTTAAAACACAAACACTGCTTGGCCCAGAAAACATAACATTAAAAACATACACCAAGTGGAGTTTTTCTGTAGTTAGTGTTACAAAGTAGACACTAGTGCTTGGCAACCAAAATTCTGGCTTACGTGTTCCAATCAGTGTATAAAACTCTCAGGTTCTGGGCCCCTTTAGCTTTCCAAATTTCTGTTGCATGCCCCTCCCCACTTATTCCAAACATATATTGCCCTATGGCCACACATGCTGACTGGCCATGAAATGCCTTCCCCCCTTCAAGCTACATAATCCCCATAGGTTCTTCCTTCTAAGGAAGCAAGGGCCTACACAAAATACTCCCCTCCTCCGTATTCGAGCACACAGCTTCAGCTTTCACCATTTTCAGCGATCCCAAACCCCCCACGCCCAGTCCTAGTGCTTCACTACATGATGCATTCTTTCAAAAATGCTTTCTTTTCACACATTCCAGGCAAAGTAAAGCACTCAGTAGCACCAGTTTTAGCTGAGGAATTAAATATTAGTTGAATACCCCCCTCCCATAGATTTCAATGGCTTTTTAAAGCACTTTATTTTACTGTTAATACTGTTATTTTTTCAAACTAGTAGTACACATAATCTTCCTTCCCTCTCGTATAACACATATTAGAAGCAGGCACTTCTTATTCCCAATTGTATTCACAGCAGTTTATTTGAACAAAAGTTAATTCTGTCTTGGCTCACCATTTTCGGCGCACACAAAAGGTTTTTCCCCTGTATGGAGACGTTGGTGCGTTTTAAGTTGCCCGCTCTGAACAAAAGCTTTCCCACACTCTGGGTAGTCACACAAATAAGGCCTTTCACCTGGGGGAAAAACAATCATGGGGTTGAAAAGGGTATTTGTAGAAATAAAAGCACTGAAAACTCATTCTGAAAAGTGTGTTACTTTTGTTAGTATTGTAAAGCCGTCAAATTTTAAAATGTTTTTAGTTACGTTGAAATACAATTAAGGGACAACAACCAAGATGTACATAAAATTCAGAATGGACCAAGTGCTGATGCTCTAGCTGGAATGCTACTTGACTACACACCTTTAATTAATCTCTCCGATATACATTCTCTGCTTCCAAGTTACTGCAAAAGGTACATCCTATCACGGATGTAGGCAGGATTTTTGTTTGGGGGGAGGGGCAGAACCTCAGTTTGCTATTTTTATTGCTGGGGAGCAGCTGCCCTTCTTTGCCCCCCACCCCCCAGGCTGGCTATGCCCATGCACCCTATATTTCCTCATTCAAACAATTCAACAGAATGGGCATTATTCAAAGTTAAGATTCTTTGAAGTCCCATTGGTTTAAAGTTCTCGCATTGAAAGGAAAATCCTATAGCCCATGGGTAGGCAAACTAAGGCCTGGGGGCTGGATCTGGCCCAATCGCCTTCTAAATCTGGCCCATGGACGGTCTGGGAATCAGCGTGTTTTTACATGAGTAGAATGTGCCCTTTTAATTAACACGAATCTCTGGGTTATTTGTGGGGCATAGGAATTCGTTCATCCCCCCCTTCAAAATATAGTCCGGCCCCCCACAAGGTCTGAGGGACAGTGGACCAGCCCGCTGCATAAAAAGTTTGCTGATCCCTGCTATAGCCCTTTGGAGGGTGCCAGAGATGACACAGCAGGGAGTTCTGCTGTTGGATTTCCCTTCCGCATCAACCCTGAAATCTGAAGTGTGTTAGTCCAACATATGTCAGAACTTTGGTGCTGTAGGCCCGATATGGGGCTTGTTTGGGGGGATGCCAGGGGAGAAACGAGAAACTGCAGAATGCAAAATCATTCCTCCTTCACTTCTGCTCTCCTGGGTTGAACCTAGCAAGCCTTTGTATTGGGCACCTGAACTGCCTTAGGTTCACTCCCAAATCTTAGCTGGCTAGTGGCCATAATTCCAAAGCAAGTGTCAAAAGCTTCAGAGTGTCTTGTTGTCGCCTTCTGCCTGGATCAACTTGAAGAAGCAGAATCCTTGTGACCAACTTAGGAGTTTAAGGAAAGAGAAAAAACAGAAGATGCAAACCAACCACCTACTTCCCACCCCAAAATGACAGGTAATCCATCTTGTGTTTGTTCACTTGGAAGCAAGACCCAGGCCTGGTATAAATGTAATTAAAAGACTATCACAGTATTTCATACTGTGGTGAAGCTACACTGTTTATTAAGAAACAGGTTTACAGAAGAGCAACAAGGAAATACGGAACACATGCAGTTGCAGTTCAGGGGAATTATTTGAGCCTCCCCACAAATTACCGTAAATGCATCTCTCACAAAAAGTTATAAGCAAGGAAGAAACCAAAGAAGCCTCTATTGCATGATTAAATGTGTGAAATACTTGCTCTCATTTCTTTAAGTGTCAGCGATCATAGAGCTGGAAAGGGACCACAAGGGTTATTTAGTCCAACCCCTCACAGTGCAGGAATCATTTGCCCATTGTGGGGCTCGAACCCACAACCCTGAGATTAAGAGTCTCATCCACTCCCAACTGATCTATCCCAGTTGACACCCTTGGAATGAATACTTCCAAGACTACTTCACCTGGATTTCAGATTGTAGCTGCAATGCCATTGTTGTACTATAACAAACAGACGGTATCATGTTATGAAATTCCACCCTATCACAAATTCCAATTAGTTCATAACAAACACTTTAGCCTGTTTTCCTCCAAGACCCATGCTTTGACAGAATATCCATGCTTGATTTCCCCCCTTGTTGACTTGTTCCACTTACCAGTGTGAGTTCTTTTGTGGGCCTGTAAAGACTTTTCTCGTGGGAATACTCTGTTGCAAACACTACAACGAATCCTGCTTGAAGAGTGCTCTCCCTCGCTTATTAGATCTCGGACGGTTTCTGCTCTTGGTCGACCTCTTCTAGTCCCATCCTGGTAAATAAGCAGGCCATTATCAAATGCTTCTCAAGAACTACTATATAAAAGGTGGTGGGGCATTAGACCTCGGCTCATAGGCCAGTGGAGCTGTTGAAGGGATTTCCTGGAACAAAACTACGGTATTCATCAGTCACAACCTGCTACAGCCCAAAACACTGGCATTTTTGTCAGCATCTGTTTGCTGAATGTGCGATCAATACATACATTATATCTAATTATATCATATTGTGCTTGGTATCTTACTGGGCACTTTGCACAATGCCAGTCTGACATTGCACTGCATACCGTCCAACATTTCTCCAATGAAAATAGGGCCATCTTATTCTATAATAATGCTGATAATTTTATTATTTATACCATGACCATCTGACAGGGTTGGCTCAGCCACTCTGGTTTTTATTTATGTTGGAAGCCACCCAAATAAAACATTAAACATTTAAAAACTTCCCTATACAGCGCTGCCTTTAGATTTCTTCTAAAGGTTGTATTACTTATCCCCTTAGTTAAATGCTAGGCTACAACTGAAATAAACAGATTGAATTGTATCTCCTTAGTTTGGGGGTCACATATCTCCATACCCTCCAACACAAGGGCACTTGGAGGGACTGGCATTGTGAAGATGCTCGTGCCTAGGTCAGTGTGTGACTCCCTTATCCCTGCCTTTCTGTGAGTCTCAAAAGAAAAAGAGCAAAGAAAGATGTTAAATTGCAACAGTGTTTGCAGCCACTGTCTGGGGGTATGTGTGTGCCACTTATTCAGGAAACGTGTTCTCTATCAGGAAACGTGTGGTGAAATTTTACACATTACTTGGGAAGACAGGCGAACTAATTCCAGCGTACTGGAAGAAGCAAAGATCATCAGCGTTGAAGCAATGAGTCTTCAACATCAACTTTGATGGACTGGTCATGTTGTGCAAATGCCTTATCTTCTAAAGCAACTACAGTACTCTATTCTGAACTTAAAAATAGAAAGCGTAATGCTGGTGGTCAACAAAAGAGGTTTAAAGTCTCAAGACAAATCTAAAAAAAATGTAGCATAAACACCAACAACTGGGAAACACTGGCCTGTGAGCACTCCAATTGGAGAACAGTCTTGACCAAAGGTGTCATGGCCTTTGAAGACACTTGAGGACGTGCTAAGAGGAAGGCAAGCTTGGCAAACCCTCACAGTGATCAACTCCCGCCTGGAAACCAATGTCCCCACTGTGTGGATCCAGAATTGGCCTCCACAATCACTTACGGACTCATTGTTAAGACTGTGGTAATGGAAGAATGCAGCAGCTAGACTGGTGACTGGGGCGGCCGCCAAGACCACATAACACCGGTCTTGAAAGACCTACATTGGCTCCCAGTACGTTTCCAAGCACAATTCAAAGTGTTGGTGTTGACCTTTAAAGCCCTAAATGGCCTTGGCCCAGCATACCTGAAGGAGCGTCTCCACCCTCATCGTTCTGCCCCGACGCTGAGGTCCAGCGCCAAGGGCCTTCTAGCGGTTCCCTCGCTGTGAGAAGCAAAGCTACAGGGAACCAGGCAGAGGGGCTTCTCGGTAGTGGCACCTGCCCTGTGGAATGCCCTCCCACCAGATGTCAAAGAGAAAAACAACTACCAGACTTTTAGAAGACATCTGAAGGGAAGGTTTTTAATGTGTGGCATTTTAATATTTTTGATGTTTGTTGGAGGCCACCCAGAGTGGCTGGGGAAGCCCAGCCAGATGGGCAGGGTACAAACAATAAATTATTATTATTATTATTTGGATCGCCAAAGGAGAAAGAAGTGAGCATCAGGTTGGGACCTGGGAGGTCCGGGTTCAAACCCCAATTCAGGTGGGTTAAAAATGTAAAAATAAACAAACGCGTATGCCAAATATTCAAGAAGCAGAAGATTGCCGTTTATTTAGGAGTTGTATCGACTGGACATAAGGAGGCGAAGAAGAATGGCAGATGAAGATGATGGATTTTTCAGAGCTAGCCGACCTAATCGGAAGAGTCCACAACCAGACGGAGGAGTATCATTTGGATCAAATTTAATGAATACTTAGTTAAACAGGTTAAGTTAAACTAACTGAAAACAGCTTGCAGAGATTTAATTGGCTTAAGATTTTATTTAAGTGTTGAATTAATAGGTTTAATTCCATAATGTGAAGATCTAAGGATGTTAATGTTTAAGTTAAATTATTTTAAGAACTATGATTTGGAAAACCGTTAAAAGGACATGCAATGAAATTCAACCAAGGGGGAAGCGAGGAAGTCACTTAACAATATTAATAAGTGTAATTTTTAATAAGCTTATGATTTATGTTTGCTTATAATGTTGTGAAAATCAATTTTAAAAATTTGAGAGAGAAAAAGGGGGACATAAGGAGGCGAGGTTGCTACCGTCGTTGTTGTTATTTAAAGGGCGCAGAGCGCGCGCGCCCCCTTGAGCACCGCAGGTGCGAGCTGGTCCTGCGCGCCCAGCCGCGAATTTCGAGCGCGCGCGCTACCACGCGGGAAAAAACGGAGGCGCGCGCGCGGGAGGGGGGAAACCTCTCCATACACACACCAAAAAAACACCACAAGCCCGCTTTTGGCGCGCGGAGGTGTCGTCACCCAGAGCGTGAATCACTCGCGGAAGTGACTTAACTGCACACACACACACCAAATAAAGAGCACCCGAGGGGGCGGGGCCGGCCGGACGTTGGCCAGAACCCTTTAAAAAAAAAAAAAAGGATTCGGGATCCCTTTCCCCTCAACTGCCGCGCGCCTTTTCCTGCCCCGCCCCCTCCCGGGGCTCTTAACCCCTTCGGAGCCGCACTCACCCTCAAGTGCCCGCCGCCCCCGATGCCGCTGTCCGGGCTGCCCGCCTCCTCGTCCTCTCCGCCCGAGCGCCCCGCGCCTCCACGGACGCCGCCGCCGCCGCCCCCTGCTCCTCCTCCTCCATCGCGGAGAGGC
Organism: Podarcis tiliguerta; assembly: GCF_965153285.1. Taxonomy (NCBI): domain Eukaryota; kingdom Metazoa; phylum Chordata; class Lepidosauria; order Squamata; family Lacertidae; genus Podarcis; species Podarcis tiliguerta. The sequence continues at coordinate 8,370,292 of NC_139544.1, forward strand.
TGCGGCGGGGGGCTGAGGGTGACGTTGTGCGCGTTCTCCCCCCAGCGCCACGGGTAGACCATGAAGTCGCTGAAGCCCGGGCTGGTGGGGATGGGCGGCGGCGGCGGGGCGCGGCCGTCGGCTCCGCGGGGCGGCTTGACGGGGGTGGTCTTGATGACCGAGACCAGGACGCGCTTCGGGGAGTCGCCCGGGCACACCAGGACGGGCGCGGGGAGGCCCGGCCGCTCCGACATCCTGCGCCGGGAGTCGCCCTCTCGCACGGTGCGCTCCGCCGCCGCCGCCGCCCTCGGCTCTTCTTCGGTGCCCTCAGGGGACGCCTCAGGGGCGCATGGCCGGCAAGCAGGCAGAGCTTTTCCCCTCAGGGACGCCGCCAATCCCCGAGCAGCCGCGGCCTCTTCCCACACGCGGCTTGTCACCCAGCAGCGGCCGCAACCCTGACCGCCGCCGCCGCCACCGAATCCAAGACTTTCCCGCGTTACATTTCGCGCCTGGGCGGAACCAATCACCAAGTCGGGCGCGGACGTCAGGAGAGTGGCGGGCGGCCGCAGCCAATGGCGCGCGGGGAAAGCGCCCAGCTCCCTCGCTTCAAAGGCGGGCGGCTGGGAAAAGGTGGGACTTAGCCGTAGCGGAGATCAGCCATTGGCTGGCGCGTGGCCGTCTCCGGCCAACAGAATTCGAAAATCTCCCAGGGTGGGTGGGCCGCCGGCATCCCACCAAGGCCCGCCCCCGGCTGTCCTCATGTGAAGAATTGTGCTTGGTACTGATTGGCTGTGGGCTGGAAAGAGGCGGGTTCCGTCGCTGGCGGTTAAATGCGCAGTAAACAGGCTTTGGGCGCGTTTGGCGCGTTATTTAGTCCCAGGCGTCTGGCCAATCACAACTGCCGACGCAGCTCTCTAGGCGCGCTAAGCAAGAGGCCACCTGAGCGCTTATCACGTGACAATCTCTATTTAAATGTAATTAATGAATCAGAATAGGAAAATATGCAGTTGGACGGAAACGCACTTACGTTATTAGCTAAAACTGTGATAAACAAGAAAAGACGTTGTGCCAGTCTAATATATTGGGCTTTAAAGCCCTTGTTCTCAATAGAATGGAATTCCCAAAACCTAGAAGAAAATTGTTAAGTTGTGGGTGAACATATCCGACGACACATCGATTCTTCAATCAGCTCTTGTTTATTCACAGGCCAGAACTGAACTGAACTGAACTGAAGGGTTCAGCCAGCCTGCTTATATAGAGCTCCACTAGAACGCAACTGTAACACTTTCTGTAACTATCCAATGACTGAATGTCACTTTCAATCCCTTATTTGCATAAGTGGACCTGAGTGAAAACTATCTACTGGCCGAGGGTGAGAACTTAACAAAAATGGTGTGCCAAAGTACATTCATCGCAGAGGCGAGATAACAGCCCAGCTGAATCAAACCAAAGGCCCATCTAAGGCAGCCAGGGATTTGCTAGCATGCTCAGCCACGATTCTGTCAGCTCTTTGTTATACGCTTCTGGGACAATGCACTCTCATAGTCATGTACTGTATAATAAAGTTGAATTTAGGATTTATGTAGCACATTTGCAAAGGTTTTTTTTTTCATTAAATGAATACAGTCATAGTTTTTTTTTTCATCTGGAACTCACCAGAACTCAGTTCCGGCACCTCTCAACTGGGCTCCATTGCCATTATAAGAGAACAAGCACCTCTCTTTCTAGAAAAACAGCAGTGAATACAGTATTGTCCGGATATTTACTGCATTTCCTTTCTGTGGATAAGCCAAGCAGAAATTCATTAAAGATGTATCTTTGTTTAAAATCATCACATTTATATTCTACATTTCTTCCAAGGAACTCAAGGTGACAGGCATGTTTCTCCCACACCCCATTTTATACGCTGAACAGTCCTGTGAGGTAGGTTAGACAATCATCATTTGCCATGGCTGTGCTCAGCTTTTAGTAATAATAATAATAATAATAATTTTTTATTTATACCCCGCCCTCCCCAGCCAAGGCCGGGCTCAGAGCGGCTGTTATGTACTGAAATTCTCACCCTGGGCCAGCAGGGGGATACTGTAGATAGTTATGCAACTAAGGGACCAAAAGTGGCGTTCGGTGATTGGATAGTTTTAGAAAATTGTTACAGTTATATTGTACTGGAGCTCTATATAAGCAGGCTGGCTGAACCCTTCAGTTCAGTTCTGTCCTGGCCTGTGAATAAACAAGAGCTGTTTGAAGAATCGCTGTGTCGTCTGATATGTTCACCCACAACTTAACAAGTACGCTTGTGAATCCCAGTGGCTGGAAAGCACAGGAGAAGAGAGTGCTATTGTGTTCAGATCTTACTAGTGGGTTTCCCATAGGCACCTGGTTGGACAAGATACTGGACCGCTAACATGATCTAGCAGACTTTTGCATTCTTAGATTGTGACTGGTCCAAGGTGGGCTTCATGACTGGGAATTTGAAACCCCGTCTCCCAAATCCTAGTCTGACACTGCTACCCCCCCCCCCAATCATTCACATACATATGTTCCTATGTATGTAAGGAAGTTGTTTTGAAAGCTGCAACTTTTAAATTTCTGTCAGGATCTCTCTCTCTCTCTCTCTCTCACACACACACACACACATATACATATACACATACATATACATATATATATACAGTGGTACCTCGGATTAAGTACTTAATTCATTCCAGAGGTCCATTCTTAACCTGAAACTGTTCTTAACCTGAAGCACCACTTTAGCTACTGGGACCTCCCGCTGCCGCTGCACGATTTCTGTTCTCACCCTGAAGCAAAAGTCTTAACCCAAGGTAATTTTTCTGGTTAGTGGAGCCTGTAACCTGAAGCGTATGTAATCTGAAGTGTATGGTACCCGAGGTACCAGTGTATCTGTCTTGGGGTAGTGAGGAAGCCTTGTGCTTTTTACAGATGCCAACTGGAGTTCATTAGCCTGGTAGGTAGCAAGTGATTTGGAAAGCTACATCTATTTGCTCTCTTTACTTCTAGCTATCCTAGGAACATAAATCTAGAGTGGAGGTGCAGAATATACTCCAGGCAAATAAATGTACATATGCAGCCTCGTCCCCGTCCCCCGCTGCTGATTTCAGATTTCAGAGGTTCCAGGTGCTTACCCAGAGTTCATGCTTCTTTTTGAGGCACAGCAGAGACTGGTGACTTTATTTTTTTTTAAAAAAAATATTTATTAAAGTTTTCAATGTATTACAAAAATTAGAAAAAAGAAGAAAAAAAAGGAGTAAAAAAAAAATCCCACTTAACTTCAATCCAGCATCATTCTAACATTCATTAATTTTACAGTGTTTCTGTAAGTAGTCTTTAAATTTCTTCCAATCTTCTTCCACCGTCTCTTCTCCCTGGTCTCGGATTCTGCCGGTCATTTCCGCCAATTCCATATAGTCCATCACCTTCATCTGCCATTCTTCCAGAGTGGGTAATTCTTGTGTCTTCCAATACTTCGCGATAAGTATTCTTGCTGCCGTTGTAGCATGCATAAAGATAATTCTATCCTTCTTTAACACCAATTGGCCAACCATGCCCAGGAGGAATGCCTCTGGTTTCTTCAGAAAGGTATATTTAAATACCTTTTTCATTTCATTATAAATCATCTCCCAGAAAGCCTTAATCCTTGGGCACGTCCACCAAAGGTGAAAAAAAGTACCTTCAGTTTCTTTACATTTCCAGCAATTATTATCGGGCAACAGAGACTGGTGACTTTATGATGGTTTATTTGCATGTACAGGCAATGCCGATTTAGGCGCGTCTGAATGATGTGCCACCACGTACACATGCACAGCACTAAGCCCAGTAGCCCCAAGATGTTATAAAGAGGTTATGAAAAGGGGTGGAATGGGCTTACGCATGCTCTACCAATGTGCATGGAAATCCAGAACCCCTGTGCAAAACGAGTATTGCCTGCATATACAATCTGAACTTACAGTGGAGGGGTTCGCAGCATTAACACCCAAATAAATCTTCTCCCATAGCCACAGCTCTCTCTCTCTGCCTTTCTAGCCAGCAGCTTTTGCATTCAATTTCTAGCTGATATAACTCAACTTTCAACTCTGACCTTTTGCATTTCTAACTAACAGACAGCTAAGTGGGGGAGACCCCCCATTTGTCTTCTTGCACAGAGCCACTCCCTTTGTTCCCTTAACAGTAACAAACTATCTTTAGCAGGGTATTGCCTGGCTGGCCTGGCTACTGCAGCAATTGAATCCATGCTGGATCCAGGAATTGGAAGAGGGGCTCAGGCATCCCCCCCCAAACCTCTAACAATTACTGGCCTATGATTTATTGCTACATCTGGCAGCACTTAATTGGACAGGCACGATTCATACTGTTACAGATCTGGGATACCAGAGTTTGAGTGTGCAAGGGCACCCAGAACTGTTAGAATTAGTGAATGTTAGAAATCAGTAAAGGTGTAGAATTTAGCTGATTTTTGGAGTAGGAAGCAACAGTGCCAGACACTAGATTCAAAATACAGGCCAAACCAGTTCTCCTGTTCAGGAGATTGCTGTTAGTGATGACATTAAGAAAACAAGAAGAACTAAGTAGTGGGCCGTTATAGAACCACCTAGCTGCTGTCCTTCCACCTCAGCTGTGTGTTACTTATAGCACAGTTGGAAGAGGTTGCAGGAGACGTGATGTCACAAAGGAAAAATGTGCCCTTTTTGGAAAACAGGTCTCGAGAAGGGGAGCGAAGAAACTGAAGGGGAGGTGTTGCGCTTTGCAAGGTGTTCTGGGAACAAGGAGGAGGAAGTAGAAATAATTTCATGCCCTGCTGGCTGGAGGAGGAGGTTCCGCTGAGAGACTGGAGGCCATGACTGCCTTTTGCTTTGGACCCAAGCTCACCGAAGCTATGAGAGGAGCAATGAGGGACACTCTTGGGAATGCAATATTCTGTGTCCCATCCATTGAAGGCTTTAGGTGTAAATATCTTTAAAATAAACCGTATTTCTTAAAGGCACTAGTCTATGCTGCAGCGTTCAAAACTCCCATTGTTCTAGGCGTGTTTTGAGACAAGGAATTTCATTAGCAGTTTCTGAGCTCTGGGCACAGTACTGCACCTATGATCTCAGATTAAAACTGCAGAGTGGAATGAAGGGAGGACATTTTTCTGCCTCCCCACTCCAAGCCCCTCTCTGAAGACTGGAGAAGAGACCCTCTTAAGTATATTAGGGGGACAGGCAGGGGAAGCATGGCTTTGTTTTTGCAGTCTTCATATGAGGACTAGTCTATGTGAAAAATGAATATAAGATTTTAGCTGCAGTTTACTCATTTTCAGCTTTGTATTCTTGTAAAGAAAGTGTGCCTAGACATTCCATTGTTTCGCCCATAAGCTAGGTTTAAGGTGCCATTTAGCTCCTAGCTTTCATATCTCAGTTTCTAACATTGCTATGCTGTGCCTCGATTTCCCAACACAAGCCTGTTGCAGAGACTGGGGGTGGCATGCAGCCTTAGTAACAATACATTACCTCACACATGCTGTCATCCTCCACACCTCTAGGGAAGGATTTTCCCCTCTCCCTGACTGAAAAGAAATTGTACTCCTTTCAACCCAAGTTACAAAACATGCTCTGCATCAAATAAATAGTATGGAGTGTGTTAGTTAAGTTCATATTTCTTATAAATGCACTCTAGCCTACTTATTTGCACAGCGTGGCATCCAATGAGGGCTTTGTATTAGCAGAAGCACTTCCGCTATCACAACACTTTTACCAGTCCTCCTTTTCCCTTTGCTGTCCTCTGTGTCATATGTACCAAATATTTAGGAATAGGTTTCAGGGAGCACGAGCAGATGCGCTGGTAGGTGGGGACAGCAACAATCAGGTGCAGAAGTGGCAGCGCTTCTAATGCAAAGCCACTGTTGGATACAAGCCCTATATTTGCTTATACATGTTGGGCATGAGAACTAGAGTAAGGAAAAGGCATCATAGAAAAGATGGGTTCTGAAATGCGACTGGACGGAAGTTAGAAACATAGTGTTGCACAGGTGTTCTGGGAAGCAGTTCAACTATATGGAGCAAGAAGGAGGAGAGACAGATTTTTTTACCCTAGATTGTAGGATTAATCTACACTGGTGAATTATAACATTAAAATGTGACACCAGAGTGCTGTAGAGCAGCGATCTGTGCCCAATGGGAAATTGCACTGGAAGCTATATTTTTAAATAGCGTTTTTTTAATAGCGTTTTCCAGATCAGTGTAGATCCGGCCGTTCTCTCCCTTCCATACATTATAACAGAGACCTTACTTACCATTAGCTGAAACTGAACCTAGGAACTCACATTTTTATTTCACTTTAACCACATAGCCAATGCCAATGTCAAGTATTGGTATATACCAAGTTTTACAGCAAACTAGAGTCTACGAAATACTAACTAGACCTCAGGGACCAAGCCTTGGAGGAATCCCTAGTCTGCTGCAGCAAAACAATTTCAGCAAAAATCTGACTTTTGGCAATTCATGCAAAAATGATGCCAAACGCTTGCAAATGCTCCCCTGAAAGGTTTGGCGTTCGAAACAGAAGGCTTTTTATCACAGGACAAGAAATCAGCCCTCAACAACTTAACCGCCAGAAAAAGATTTTTTTGAAAAAATCCCTAAGCCCCGGGGTCACAATTTCAGCCAAAATCTGACTTTTGGCAATTCATGCAAAAATGATGCCAAACGCTTGCAAATGCTCCCCTGAAAGCTTTGGCGGTCGAAACAGAAGGCTTTTTATCACAGAACAAGAAATCAGCCCTCAACAACTTAACCGGGGGGAAAAGATTTTTTTGAAAAAATCCCTAAGCCCGGGGTCACAATTTCAGCCAAAATCTGACTTTTGGCAATTCATGCAAAAATGATGCCAAACGCTTGCAAATGCTCCCTTGAAAGGTTTGGCGGTCGAAACAGAAGGCTTTTTATCACAGGACAAGAAATCAGCCCTCAACAACTTAACCGCCAGAAAAAGATTTTTTTGAAAAAATCCCTAAGCCCCGGGGTCACAATTTCAGCCAAAATCTGACTTTCTCCAATTCACTCAAAAATGATGCCAAACGCTAGCAAATGCTCCCCTGAAAGGTTTGGCGGTCGAAACAGAAGGCTTTTTATCACAGAACAAGAAATCAGCCCTCAACAACTTAACCGGCGGAAAAAGATTTTTTTGAAAAAATCCCTAAGCCCCGGGGTCACAATTTCAGCCAAAATCTGACTTTCTCCAATTCACTCAAAAATGATGCCAAACGCTTGCAAATGCTCCCCTGAGAGCTTTGGCGGTCGAAACAGAAGGCTTTTTATCACAGGACAAGAAATCAGCCCTCAACAACTTAACCGGCAGAAAAAGATTTTTTTGAAAACATCCCTAAGCCCCGGGGTCACAATTTCAGCAAAAATCTGATTTTTGGCAATGCATGCAGAAATGATGCCAAACGCTTGGAAATGCTCCCCTGAAAGGTTTGGCGGTCGAAACAGAAGGCTTTTTATCACAGGACAAGAAATCAGCCCTCAACAACTTAACCGGCAGAAAAAGATTTTTTTGAAAAAATCCCTAAGCCCCGGGGTCATAATTTCAGCAAAAATCTGACATTTGGCAATTCATGCAAAAATGATACCAAACGCTTGCAAATGCTCCCCTGAAAGGTTTGGCGGTTTAAACAGAAGGCTTTTTATCACAGGACAAGAAATCAGCCCTCAACAACTTAACCGCCGGAAAAAGATTTTTTTGAAAAAATCCCTAAGCCCCGGCGTCACAATTTCAGCCAAAATCTGACTTTTGGCAATTCATGCAAAAATGATGCCAAAGGCTTGCAAATGCTCCCCTGAAAGCTTTGGCGGTCGAAACAGAAGGCTTTTTATCACAGAACAAGAAATCAGCCCTCAACAACTTAACCGGGGGGAAAAGATTTTTTTGAAAAAATCCGTAAGCCCCGGGGTCACAATTTCAGCCAAAATCTGACTTTCTCCAATTCACGCAAAAATGATGCCAAACGCTTGCAAATGCTCCCCTGAAAGGTTTGGCGGTCGAAACAGAAGGCTTTTTATCACAGGACAAGAAATCAGCCCTCAACAACTTAACCGGTGGAAAAAGATTTTTTTGAAAAAATCCCTAAGCCCCGGGGTCACAATTTCAGCAAAAATCTGACTTTCTCCAATTCACTCAAAAATGATGCCAAAAGCTTCCAAATGCTCCCCTGAAAGGTTTGGCGGTCGAAACAGAAGGCTTTTTATCACAGGACAAGAAATCAGCCCTCAACAACTTAACCACCAGAAAAAGATTTTTTTGAAAAAATCCCTAAGCCCCGGGGTCACAATTTCAGCAAAAATCTGACTTTTGGCAATTCATGCAAAAATGATGCCAAACGCTTGCAAATGCTCCCTTGAAAGGTTTGGCGGTCGAAACAGAAGGCTTTTTATCACAGGACAAGAAATCAGCCCTCAACAACTTAACCGGCAGAAAAAGATTTTTTTGAAAAAATCCCTAAGCCCCGGGGTCACAATTTCAGCAAAAATCTGACTTTTGGCAATTCACGCAAAAATGATGCCAAACGCTTGCAAATGCTCCCCTGAAAGGTTTTGCTGTCGAAACAGAAGGCTTTTTATCACAGGACAAGAAAACAGCCCTCAACAACTTAACATCCGGAAAAAGATTTTTTTGAAAAAATCCCGGTCACAATTTCAGCAACAATCTGACGTTCTGCGATTCACTCAGAAATGGTGCCAAACTGTTGCAAACGATCGACTGAAAGCTTTTTCGGTGGAAATAGATGGGTTTTTATCATGGGAAACAAAATTAGCCCTCGATGTCTGAACACCTTATTTTGAAAAAATCCCTAAGCCGCGCGGTCACAATTTCAGCAAAAATCTGACGTTCTGCAGTTCACTCAGAAATGGTGCCAAACTGTTGCAAACGATCCCCTGAAAGCTTTTTCGGTAAAAACAGATGGGTTTTTATCATGGGAAACAAAATCAGCCCTCGATGTCTGAACACCTTTTTTTGAAAAAATCCCTAAGCCGCGCGGTCACAATTTCAGCAAAAATCTGACGTTCTGCAATTCACTCAGAAATGGTGCCAAAGTGTTGCAAACGATCCCCTGAAAGCTTTTTCGGTGGAATCAGATGGGTTTTTATTATGGGAAACAGAATTAGCCCTCGATGTCTGAACACCATTTTTTGAAAAAAACCCTAAGCTGCGCGGTCACAATTTCAGCAAAAATCTGACGTTCTGCAATTCACTCACAAAAGGTGCCAAAGTGTTGCAAACGATCGACTGAAAGCTTTTTCGGTGGAAACAGATGGGTTTTTATCATGGGAAACAGAATTAGCCCTCGATGTCTGAACACCTTTTTTTGAAAAAATCCCTCAGCCGCGCGGTCACAATTTCAGCAAAAATCTGACGTTCTGCAATTCACTCAGAAATGGTGCCAAACTGTTGCAAACGATCCCCGGAAAGCTTTTTCAGTGAAAACAGATGGGTTTTTATCATGGGAAATAGAATTAGCCCTCGACGTCTGAACAACATTTTTTGAAAAAATCCCTAAGCCGCGTGGTCACAATTTCAGCAAAATTCTGACGTTCTGCAATTCACTCAGAAGTTGTGCCAAACTGTTGCAAACGATCGACTGAAAGCTTTTTCGGTGGAAACAGATGGGTTTTTATCAAGGGAAACAAAATTAGCCCTCGATGCCTGAACACCTTTTTTTGAAAAAATCCCTAAGCTGCGCGGTCACAATTTCAGCAAAAATCTGACGTTCTGCAATTCACTCAGAAATGGTGCCAAAGTGTTGCAAACGATCCCCTGAAAGCTTTTTCGGTGGAAACAGATGGGTTTTTATCATGGGAAACAGAATTAGCCCTCGATGTCTGAACAATTTTTTTTTGAAAAAATCCCTAAGCCGCGCGGTCACAATTTCAGCAAAAATCTGACGTTCTGCAATTCACTCAGAAATGCTGCCATAGTGTTGCAAACGATCCCCTGAAAGCTTTTTCGGTGGAAACAGATGGGTTTTTATCATGGGAAACAGAATTAGCCCTCGATGTCTGAACAACTTTTTTTTAGAAAATCCCTAAGCCGCGCGGTCACAATTTCAGCAAAATTCTGACGTTCTGCAATTCACTCACAAAAGGTGCCAAAGTGTTGCAAACGATCCCCTAAAAGCTTTTTCGGTGGAAACAGATGGGTTTTTATCATGGGAAACAGAATTAGCCCTCGATGTCTGAACACCTTTTTTTGAAAAAATCCCTAAGCTGCGCGGTCACAATTTCAGCAAAAATCTGACGTTCTGCAATTCACTCACAAATGGTGCCAAACTGTTGCAAACGATCGACTGAAAGCTTTTTCGGTGGAAACAGATGGGTTTTTATCATGGGAAACAGAATTAGCCCTCGACGTCTGAACAACATTTTTTGAAAAAATCCCTAAGCCGCGCGGTCACAATTTCAGCAAAAATCTGACGTTCTGCAATTCACTCAGAAATGGTGCCAAACTGTTGCAGACGATCGACTGAAAGCTTTTTCGGTGGAAACAGATGGGTTTTTATCATGGGAAACAGAATTAGCCCTCGATGTCTGAACAACTTTTTTTTAGAAAATCCCTAAGCCGCGCGGTCACAATTTCAGCAAAATTCTGACGTTCTGCAATTCACTAAGAAATGGTGCCAAACTGTTGCAAACTTTCGACTGAAAGCTTTTTCGGTGGAAACAGATGGGTTTTTATGATGCGAAACAAAATTAACCCTCGATGTCTGAACACCTTTTTTTGAAAAAATGCCTAAGCCGCGCGGTCACAATTTCAGCAAAATTCTGACGTTCTGCAATTCACTCACAAAAGGTGCCAAAGTGTTGCAAACGATCCCCTAAAAGCTTTTTTGGTGGAAACAGATGGGTTTTTATCATGGGAAACAGAATTAGCCCTCGATGTCTCAACACCTTTTTTTGAAAAAATCCCTAAGCCGCGCGGTCACAATTTTAGCAAAAATCTGACGTTCTGCAATTCACTCAGAAATGGTGCCAAACTGTTGCAAACTTTCGACTGAAAGCTTTTTCGGTGGAAACAGATGGGTTTTTATGATGCGAAACAAAATTAGCCCTCGATGTCTCAACACCTTTTTTTGAAAAAATCCCTAAGCCGCGCGGTCACAATTTTAGCAAAAATCTGACGTTCTGCAATTCACTCAGAAATGGTGCCAAACTGTTGCAAACGATCAACTGAAAGCTTTTTCGGTGGAAACAGATGGGTTTTTATCATGGGAAACAGAATTAGCCCTCGATGTCTGAACAACTTTTTTTTAGAAAATCCCTAAGCCGCGCGGTCACAATTTCAGCAAAAATCTGACGTTCTGCAATTCACTCAGAAATGCTGCCAAAGTGTTGCAAACGATCCCCTGAAAGCTTTTTCGGTGGAAACAGATGGGTTTTTATCATGGGAAACAGAATTAGCCCTCGATGTCTGAACAACTTTTTTTTAGAAAATCCGTAAGCCGCGCGGTCACAATTTCAGCAAAATTCTGACGTTCTGCAATTCACTAAGAAATGGTGCCAAACTGTTGCAAACGATCGACTGAAAGCTTTTTCGGTGGAAACAGATGGGTTTTTATCATGGGAAACAAAATTAGCCCTCGATGTCTGAACACCATTTTTTGAAAAAAACCCTAAGCTGCGCGGTCACAATTTCAGCAAAAATCTGACGTTCTGCAATTCACTCACAAAAGGTGCCAAAGTGTTGCAAACGATCGACTGAAAGCTTTTTCGGTGGAAACAGATGGGTTTTTATCATGGGAAACAGAATTAGCCCTCGATGTCTGAACACCTTTTTTTGAAAAAATCCCTCAGCCGCGCGGTCACAATTTCAGCAAAAATCTGACGTTCTGCAATTCACTCAGAAATGGTGCCAAACTGTTGCAAACGATCCCCGGAAAGCTTTTTCAGTGAAAACAGATGGGTTTTTATCATGGGAAATAGAATTAGCCCTCGACGTCTGAACAACATTTTTTGAAAAAATCCCTAAGCCGCGTGGTCACAATTTCAGCAAAATTCTGACGTTCTGCAATTCACTCAGAAGTTGTGCCAAACTGTTGCAAACGATCGACTGAAAGCTTTTTCGGTGGAAACAGATGGGTTTTTATCAAGGGAAACAAAATTAGCCCTCGATGCCTGAACACCTTTTTTTGAAAAAATCCCTAAGCTGCGCGGTCACAATTTCAGCAAAAATCTGACGTTCTGCAATTCACTCAGAAATGCTGCCAAAGTGTTGCAAACGATCCCCTGAAAGCTTTTTCGGTGGAAACAGATGGGTTTTTATCATGGGAAACAGAATTAGCCCTCGATGTCTGAACAACTTTTTTTTAGAAAATCCGTAAGCCGCGCGGTCACAATTTCAGCAAAATTCTGACGTTCTGCAATTCACTAAGAAATGGTGCCAAACTGTTGCAAACGATCGACTGAAAGCTTTTTCGGTGGAAACAGATGGGTTTTTATCATGGGAAACAAAATTAGCCCTCGATGTCTGAACACCATTTTTTGAAAAAAACCCTAAGCTGCGCGGTCACAATTTCAGCAAAAATCTGACGTTCTGCAATTCACTCACAAAAGGTGCCAAAGTGTTGCAAACGATCGACTGAAAGCTTTTTCGGTGGAAACAGATGGGTTTTTATCATGGGAAACAGAATTAGCCCTCGATGTCTGAACACCTTTTTTTGAAAAAATCCCTCAGCCGCGCGGTCACAATTTCAGCAAAAATCTGACGTTCTGCAATTCACTCAGAAATGGTGCCAAACTGTTGCAAACGATCCCCGGAAAGCTTTTTCAGTGAAAACAGATGGGTTTTTATCATGGGAAATAGAATTAGCCCTCGACGTCTGAACAACATTTTTTGAAAAAATCCCTAAGCCGCGTGGTCACAATTTCAGCAAAATTCTGACGTTCTGCAATTCACTCAGAAGTTGTGCCAAACTGTTGCAAACGATCGACTGAAAGCTTTTTCGGTGGAAACAGATGGGTTTTTATCAAGGGAAACAAAATTAGCCCTCGATGCCTGAACACCTTTTTTTGAAAAAATCCCTAAGCTGCGCGGTCACAATTTCAGCAAAAATCTGACGTTCTGCAATTCACTCAGAAATGGTGCCAAAGTGTTGCAAACGATCCCCTGAAAGCTTTTTCGGTGGAAACAGATGGGTTTTTATCATGGGAAACAGAATTAGCCCTCGATGTCTGAACAATTTTTTTTTGAAAAAATCCCTAAGCCGCGCGGTCACAATTTCAGCAAAAATCTGACGTTCTGCAATTCACTCAGAAATGCTGCCATAGTGTTGCAAACGATCCCCTGAAAGCTTTTTCGGTGGAAACAGATGGGTTTTTATCATGGGAAACAGAATTAGCCCTCGATGTCTGAACAACTTTTTTTTAGAAAATCCCTAAGCCGCGCGGTCACAATTTCAGCAAAATTCTGACGTTCTGCAATTCACTCACAAAAGGTGCCAAAGTGTTGCAAACGATCCCCTAAAAGCTTTTTCGGTGGAAACAGATGGGTTTTTATCATGGGAAACAGAATTAGCCCTCGATGTCTGAACACCTTTTTTTGAAAAAATCCCTAAGCTGCGCGGTCACAATTTCAGCAAAAATCTGACGTTCTGCAATTCACTCACAAATGGTGCCAAACTGTTGCAAACGATCGACTGAAAGCTTTTTCGGTGGAAACAGATGGGTTTTTATCATGGGAAACAGAATTAGCCCTCGACGTCTGAACAACATTTTTTGAAAAAATCCCTAAGCCGCGCGGTCACAATTTCAGCAAAAATCTGACGTTCTGCAATTCACTCAGAAATGGTGCCAAACTGTTGCAGACGATCGACTGAAAGCTTTTTCGGGGGAAACAGATGGGTTTTTATCATGGGAAACAGAATTAGCCCTCGATGTCTGAACAACTTTTTTTTAGAAAATCCCTAAGCCGCGCGGTCACAATTTCAGCAAAATTCTGACGTTCTGCAATTCACTAAGAAATGGTGCCAAACTGTTGCAAACTTTCGACTGAAAGCTTTTTCGGTGGAAACAGATGGGTTTTTATGATGCGAAACAAAATTAACCCTCGATGTCTGAACACCTTTTTTTGAAAAAATGCCTAAGCCGCGCGGTCACAATTTCAGCAAAATTCTGACGTTCTGCAATTCACTCACAAAAGGTGCCAAAGTGTTGCAAACGATCCCCTAAAAGCTTTTTTGGTGGAAACAGATGGGTTTTTATCATGGGAAACAGAATTAGCCCTCGATGTCTCAACACCTTTTTTTGAAAAAATCCCTAAGCCGCGCGGTCACAATTTTAGCAAAAATCTGACGTTCTGCAATTCACTCAGAAATGGTGCCAAACTGTTGCAAACTTTCGACTGAAAGCTTTTTCGGTGGAAACAGATGGGTTTTTATGATGCGAAACAAAATTAGCCCTCGATGTCTCAACACCTTTTTTTGAAAAAATCCCTAAGCCGCGCGGTCACAATTTTAGCAAAAATCTGACGTTCTGCAATTCACTCAGAAATGGTGCCAAACTGTTGCAAACGATCAACTGAAAGCTTTTTCGGTGGAAACAGATGGGTTTTTATCATGGGAAACAGAATTAGCCCTCGATGTCTGAACAACTTTTTTTTAGAAAATCCCTAAGCCGCGCGGTCACAATTTCAGCAAAAATCTGACGTTCTGCAATTCACTCAGAAATGCTGCCAAAGTGTTGCAAACGATCCCCTGAAAGCTTTTTCGGTGGAAACAGATGGGTTTTTATCATGGGAAACAGAATTAGCCCTCGATGTCTGAACAACTTTTTTTTAGAAAATCCGTAAGCCGCGCGGTCACAATTTCAGCAAAATTCTGACGTTCTGCAATTCACTAAGAAATGGTGCCAAACTGTTGCAAACGATCGACTGAAAGCTTTTTCGGTGGAAACAGATGGGTTTTTATCATGGGAAACAAAATTAGCCCTCGATGTCTGAACACCTTTTTTTGAAAAAATCCCTAAACCGCGCGGTCACAATTTCAGCAAAATTCTGACGTTCTGCAATTCACTCACAAAAGGTGCCAAAGTGTTGCCAACGATCCCCTAAAAGCTTTTTCGGTGGAAACAGATGGGTTTTTATCATGGGAAACAGAATTAGCCCTCGATGTCTGAACACCTTTTTTTGAAAAAATCCCTAAGCTGCGCGGTCACAATTTCAGCAAAAATCTGACGTTCTGCAATTCACTCACAAATGGTGCCAAACTGTTGCAAACGATCGACTGAAAGCTTTTTCGGTGGAAACAGATGGGTTTTTATCATGGGAAACAGAATTAGCCCTCGACGTCTGAACAACATTTTTTGAAAAAATCCCTAAGCCGCGCGGTCACAATTTCAGCAAAAATCTGACGTTCTGCAATTCACTCAGAAATGGTGCCAAACTGTTGCAGACGATCGACTGAAAGCTTTTTCGGTGGAAACAGATGGGTTTTTATCATGGGAAACAGAATTAGCCCTCGATGTCTGAACAACTTTTTTTTAGAAAATCCCTAAGCCGCGCGGTCACAATTTCAGCAAAATTCTGACGTTCTGCAATTCACTAAGAAATGGTGCCAAACTGTTGCAAACTTTCGACTGAAAGCTTTTTCGGTGGAAACAGATGGGTTTTTATGATGCGAAACAAAATTAACCCTCGATGTCTGAACACCTTTTTTTGAAAAAAATGCCTAAGCCGCGCGGTCACAATTTCAGCAAAATTCTGACGTTCTGCAATTCACTCACAAAAGGTGCCAAAGTGTTGCAAACGATCCCCTAAAAGCTTTTTTGGTGGAAACAGATGGGTTTTTATCATGGGAAACAGAATTAGCCCTCGATGTCTCAACACCTTTTTTTGAAAAAATCCCTAAGCCGCGCGGTCACAATTTTAGCAAAAATCTGACGTTCTGCAATTCACTCAGAAATGGTGCCAAACTGTTGCAAACGATCAACTGAAAGCTTTTTCGGTGGATACAGATGGGTTTTTATCATGGGAAACAGAATTAGCCCTCGATGTCTGAACAACTTTTTTTTAGAAAATCCCTAAGCCGCGGGGTCACAATTTCAGCAAAATTCTGACGTTCTGCAATTCACTAAGAAATGGTGCCAAACTGTTGCAAACGATCG
Organism: Podarcis tiliguerta; assembly: GCF_965153285.1. NCBI lineage: Eukaryota > Metazoa > Chordata > Lepidosauria > Squamata > Lacertidae > Podarcis > Podarcis tiliguerta. The sequence continues at coordinate 8,386,422 of NC_139544.1, forward strand.
ACTGAAAGCTTTTTCGGTGGAAACAGATGGGTTTTTATCATGGGAAACAGAATTAGCCCTCGACGTCTGAACAACATTTTTTGAAAAAATCCCTAAGCCGCGTGGTCACAATTTCAGCAAAATTCTGACGTTCTGCAATTCACTCAGAAATGGTGCCAAACTGTTGCAAACGATCGACTGAAAGCTTTTTCGGTGGAAACAGATGGGTTTTTATCATGGGAAACAGAATTAGCCCTCGATGTCTCAACACCTTTTTTTGAAAAAATCCCTAAGCCGCGCGGTCACAATTTCAGCAAAAATCTGACGTTCTGCAATTCACTCAGAAATGGTGCCAAACTGTTGCAAACGATCGACTGAAAGCTTTTTCGGTGGAAACAGATGGGTTTTTATCATGGGAAACAGAATTAGCCCTCGGCGTCTGAGCAACTTTTTTTGAAAAAATCCCTAAGCCGCGCTGTCACAATTTCAGCAAAAATCTGACGTTCTGCATTTCACTCAGAAATGGTGCCAAACTGTTGCAAACGATCAACTGAAAGCTTTTTCGGTGGAAACAGATGGGTTTTTATCATGGGAAACAGAATTAGCCCTCGACGTCTGAACAACATTTTTTGAAAAAATCCCTAAGCCGCGTGGTCACAATTTCAGCAAAATTCTGACGTTCTGCAATTCACTCAGAAATGGTGCCAAACTGTTGCAAACGATCGACTGAAAGCTTTTTCGGTGGAAACAGATGGGTTTTTATCATGGGAAACAAAATTAGCCCTCGACGTCTGAACAACATTTTTTGAAAAAATCCCTAAGCTGCGCGGTCACAATTTCAGCAAAAATCTGACGTTCTGCAATTCACTCAGAAATGGTGCCAAAGTGTTGCAAACGATCCCCTGAAAGCTTTTTCGGTGGAAACAGATGGGTTTTTATCATGGGAAACAGAATTAGCCCTCGATGTCTGAACACCTTTTTTTGAAAAAATCCCTAAGCTGCGCGGTCACAATTTCAGCAAAAATCTGACGTTCTGCAATTCACTCAGAAATGGTGCCAAAGTGTTGCAAACGATCCCCTGAAAGCTTTTTCAGTGGAAACAGATGGGTTTTTATCATGGGAAACAGAATTAGCCCTCGATGTCTGAACAACTTTTTTTTAGAAAATCCCTAAGCCGCGCGGTCACAATTTCAGCAAAATTCTGACGTTCTGCAATTCACTAAGAAATGGTGCCAAACTGTTGCAAACGATCGACTGAAAGCTTTTTCGGTGGAAACAGATGGGTTTTTATCATGGGAAACAAAATTAGCCCTCGATGTCTGAACACCTTTTTTTGAAAAAATCCCTAAACCGCGCGGTCACAATTTCAGCAAAATTCTGACGTTCTGCAATTCACTAAGAAATGGTGCCAAACTGTTGCAAACGATCGACTGAAAGCTTTTTCGGTGGAAACAGATGGGTTTTTATCATGGGAAACAAAATTAGCCCTCGATGTCTGAACACCTTTTTTTGAAAAAATCCCTAAACCGCGCGGTCACAATTTCAGCAAAATTCTGACGTTCTGCAATTCACTCACAAAAGGTGCCAAAGTGTTGCCAACGATCCCCTAAAAGCTTTTTCGGTGGAAACAGATGGGTTTTTATCATGGGAAACAGAATTAGCCCTCGATGTCTGAACACCTTTTTTTGAAAAAATCCCTAAGCTGCGCGGTCACAATTTCAGCAAAAATCTGACGTTCTGCAATTCACTCACAAATGGTGCCAAACTGTTGCAAACGATCGACTGAAAGCTTTTTCGGTGGAAACAGATGGGTTTTTATCATGGGAAACAGAATTAGCCCTCGACGTCTGAACAACATTTTTTGAAAAAATCCCTAAGCCGCGCGGTCACAATTTCAGCAAAAATCTGACGTTCTGCAATTCACTCAGAAATGGTGCCAAACTGTTGCAGACGATCGACTGAAAGCTTTTTCGGTGGAAACAGATGGGTTTTTATCATGGGAAACAGAATTAGCCCTCGATGTCTGAACAACTTTTTTTTAGAAAATCCCTAAGCCGCGCGGTCACAATTTCAGCAAAATTCTGACGTTCTGCAATTCACTAAGAAATGGTGCCAAACTGTTGCAAACTTTCGACTGAAAGCTTTTTCGGTGGAAACAGATGGGTTTTTATGATGCGAAACAAAATTAACCCTCGATGTCTGAACACCTTTTTTTGAAAAAATGCCTAAGCCGCGCGGTCACAATTTCAGCAAAATTCTGACGTTCTGCAATTCACTAAGAAATGGTGCCAAACTGTTGCAAACGATCGACTGAAAGCTTTTTCGGTGGAAACAGATGGGTTTTTATCATGGGAAACAAAATTAGCCCTCGATGTCTGAACACCTTTTTTTGAAAAAATCCCTAAGCTGCGCGGTCACAATTTCAGCAAAAATCTGACGTTCTGCAATTCACTCAGAAATGGTGCCAAAGTGTTGCAAACGATCGACTGAAAGCTTTTTCGGTGGAAACAGATGGGTTTTTATCATGGGAAACAGAATTAGCCCTCGATGTCTGAACAATTTTTTTTTGAAAAAATCCCTAAGCCGCGCGGTCACAATTTCAGCAAAAATCTGACGTTCTGCAATTCACTCAGAAATGCTGCCAAAGTGTTGCAAACGATCCCCTGAAAGCTTTTTCGGTGGAAACAGATGGGTTTTTATCATGGGAAACAGAATTAGCCCTCGATGTCTGAACAACTTTTTTTTAGAAAATCCGTAAGCCGCGCGGTCACAATTTCAGCAAAATTCTGACGTTCTGCAATTCACTAAGAAATGGTGCCAAACTGTTGCAAACGATCGACTGAAAGCTTTTTCGGTGGAAACAGATGGGTTTTTATCATGGGAAACAGAATTAGCCCTCGACGTCTGAACAACATTTTTTGAAAAAATCCCTAAGCCGCGCGGTCACAATTTTAGCAAAAATCTGACGTTCTGCAATTCACTCAGAAATGGTGCCAAACTGTTGCAAACTTTCGACTGAAAGCTTTTTCGGTGGAAACAGATGGGTTTTTATGATGCGAAACAAAATTAGCCCTCGATGTCTCAACACCTTTTTTTGAAAAAATCCCTAAGCCGCGCGGTCACAATTTTAGCAAAAATCTGACGTTCTGCAATTCACTCAGAAATGGTGCCAAACTGTTGCAAACGATCAACTGAAAGCTTTTTCGGTGGAAACAGATGGGTTTTTATCATGGGAAACAGAATTAGCCCTCGATGTCTGAACAACTTTTTTTTAGAAAATCCCTAAGCCGCGCGGTCACAATTTCAGCAAAAATCTGACGTTCTGCAATTCACTCAGAAATGCTGCCAAAGTGTTGCAAACGATCCCCTGAAAGCTTTTTCGGTGGAAACAGATGGGTTTTTATCATGGGAAACAGAATTAGCCCTCGATGTCTGAACAACTTTTTTTTAGAAAATCCGTAAGCCGCGCGGTCACAATTTCAGCAAAATTCTGACGTTCTGCAATTCACTAAGAAATGGTGCCAAACTGTTGCAAACGATCGACTGAAAGCTTTTTCGGTGGAAACAGATGGGTTTTTATCATGGGAAACAAAATTAGCCCTCGATGTCTGAACACCTTTTTTTGAAAAAATCCCTAAACCGCGCGGTCACAATTTCAGCAAAATTCTGACGTTCTGCAATTCACTCACAAAAGGTGCCAAAGTGTTGCCAACGATCCCCTAAAAGCTTTTTCGGTGGAAACAGATGGGTTTTTATCATGGGAAACAGAATTAGCCCTCGATGTCTGAACACCTTTTTTTGAAAAAATCCCTAAGCTGCGCGGTCACAATTTCAGCAAAAATCTGACGTTCTGCAATTCACTCACAAATGGTGCCAAACTGTTGCAAACGATCGACTGAAAGCTTTTTCGGTGGAAACAGATGGGTTTTTATCATGGGAAACAGAATTAGCCCTCGACGTCTGAACAACATTTTTTGAAAAAATCCCTAAGCCGCGCGGTCACAATTTCAGCAAAAATCTGACGTTCTGCAATTCACTCAGAAATGGTGCCAAACTGTTGCAGACGATCGACTGAAAGCTTTTTCGGTGGAAACAGATGGGTTTTTATCATGGGAAACAGAATTAGCCCTCGATGTCTGAACAACTTTTTTTTAGAAAATCCCTAAGCCGCGCGGTCACAATTTCAGCAAAATTCTGACGTTCTGCAATTCACTAAGAAATGGTGCCAAACTGTTGCAAACTTTCGACTGAAAGCTTTTTCGGTGGAAACAGATGGGTTTTTATGATGCGAAACAAAATTAACCCTCGATGTCTGAACACCTTTTTTTGAAAAAAATGCCTAAGCCGCGCGGTCACAATTTCAGCAAAATTCTGACGTTCTGCAATTCACTCACAAAAGGTGCCAAAGTGTTGCAAACGATCCCCTAAAAGCTTTTTTGGTGGAAACAGATGGGTTTTTATCATGGGAAACAGAATTAGCCCTCGATGTCTCAACACCTTTTTTTGAAAAAATCCCTAAGCCGCGCGGTCACAATTTTAGCAAAAATCTGACGTTCTGCAATTCACTCAGAAATGGTGCCAAACTGTTGCAAACGATCAACTGAAAGCTTTTTCGGTGGATACAGATGGGTTTTTATCATGGGAAACAGAATTAGCCCTCGATGTCTGAACAACTTTTTTTTAGAAAATCCCTAAGCCGCGGGGTCACAATTTCAGCAAAATTCTGACGTTCTGCAATTCACTAAGAAATGGTGCCAAACTGTTGCAAACGATCGACTGAAAGCTTTTTCGGTGGAAACAGATGGGTTTTTATCATGGGAAACAGAATTAGCCCTCGACGTCTGAACAACATTTTTTGAAAAAATCCCTAAGCCGCGTGGTCACAATTTCAGCAAAATTCTGACGTTCTGCAATTCACTCAGAAATGGTGCCAAACTGTTGCAAACGATCGACTGAAAGCTTTTTCGGTGGAAACAGATGGGTTTTTATCATGGGAAACAGAATTAGCCCTCGATGTCTCAACACCTTTTTTTGAAAAAATCCCTAAGCCGCGCGGTCACAATTTCAGCAAAAATCTGACGTTCTGCAATTCACTCAGAAATGGTGCCAAACTGTTGCAAACGATCGACTGAAAGCTTTTTCGGTGGAAACAGATGGGTTTTTATCATGGGAAACAGAATTAGCCCTCGGCGTCTGAGCAACTTTTTTTGAAAAAATCCCTAAGCCGCGCTGTCACAATTTCAGCAAAAATCTGACGTTCTGCATTTCACTCAGAAATGGTGCCAAACTGTTGCAAACGATCAACTGAAAGCTTTTTCGGTGGAAACAGATGGGTTTTTATCATGGGAAACAGAATTAGCCCTCGACGTCTGAACAACATTTTTTGAAAAAATCCCTAAGCCGCGTGGTCACAATTTCAGCAAAATTCTGACGTTCTGCAATTCACTCAGAAATGGTGCCAAACTGTTGCAAACGATCGACTGAAAGCTTTTTCGGTGGAAACAGATGGGTTTTTATCATGGGAAACAAAATTAGCCCTCGACGTCTGAACAACATTTTTTGAAAAAATCCCTAAGCTGCGCGGTCACAATTTCAGCAAAAATCTGACGTTCTGCAATTCACTCAGAAATGGTGCCAAAGTGTTGCAAACGATCCCCTGAAAGCTTTTTCGGTGGAAACAGATGGGTTTTTATCATGGGAAACAGAATTAGCCCTCGATGTCTGAACACCTTTTTTTGAAAAAATCCCTAAGCTGCGCGGTCACAATTTCAGCAAAAATCTGACGTTCTGCAATTCACTCAGAAATGGTGCCAAAGTGTTGCAAACGATCCCCTGAAAGCTTTTTCAGTGGAAACAGATGGGTTTTTATCATGGGAAACAGAATTAGCCCTCGATGTCTGAACAACTTTTTTTTAGAAAATCCCTAAGCCGCGCGGTCACAATTTCAGCAAAATTCTGACGTTCTGCAATTCACTAAGAAATGGTGCCAAACTGTTGCAAACGATCGACTGAAAGCTTTTTCGGTGGAAACAGATGGGTTTTTATCATGGGAAACAAAATTAGCCCTCGATGTCTGAACACCTTTTTTTGAAAAAATCCCTAAACCGCGCGGTCACAATTTCAGCAAAATTCTGACGTTCTGCAATTCACTAAGAAATGGTGCCAAACTGTTGCAAACGATCGACTGAAAGCTTTTTCGGTGGAAACAGATGGGTTTTTATCATGGGAAACAAAATTAGCCCTCGATGTCTGAACACCTTTTTTTGAAAAAATCCCTAAACCGCGCGGTCACAATTTCAGCAAAATTCTGACGTTCTGCAATTCACTCACAAAAGGTGCCAAAGTGTTGCCAACGATCCCCTAAAAGCTTTTTCGGTGGAAACAGATGGGTTTTTATCATGGGAAACAGAATTAGCCCTCGATGTCTGAACACCTTTTTTTGAAAAAATCCCTAAGCTGCGCGGTCACAATTTCAGCAAAAATCTGACGTTCTGCAATTCACTCACAAATGGTGCCAAACTGTTGCAAACGATCGACTGAAAGCTTTTTCGGTGGAAACAGATGGGTTTTTATCATGGGAAACAGAATTAGCCCTCGACGTCTGAACAACATTTTTTGAAAAAATCCCTAAGCCGCGCGGTCACAATTTCAGCAAAAATCTGACGTTCTGCAATTCACTCAGAAATGGTGCCAAACTGTTGCAGACGATCGACTGAAAGCTTTTTCGGTGGAAACAGATGGGTTTTTATCATGGGAAACAGAATTAGCCCTCGATGTCTGAACAACTTTTTTTTAGAAAATCCCTAAGCCGCGCGGTCACAATTTCAGCAAAATTCTGACGTTCTGCAATTCACTAAGAAATGGTGCCAAACTGTTGCAAACTTTCGACTGAAAGCTTTTTCGGTGGAAACAGATGGGTTTTTATCATGGGAAACAGAATTAGCCCTCGACGTCTGAACAACATTTTTTGAAAAAATCCCTAAGCCGCGCGGTCACAATTTCAGCAAAAATCTGACGTTCTGCAATTCACTCAGAAATGGTGCCAAACTGTTGCAGACGATCGACTGAAAGCTTTTTCGGTGGAAACAGATGGGTTTTTATCATGGGAAACAGAATTAGCCCTCGATGTCTGAACAACTTTTTTTTAGAAAATCCCTAAGCCGCGCGGTCACAATTTCAGCAAAATTCTGACGTTCTGCAATTCACTAAGAAATGGTGCCAAACTGTTGCAAACTTTCGACTGAAAGCTTTTTCGGTGGAAACAGATGGGTTTTTATGATGCGAAACAAAATTAACCCTCGATGTCTGAACACCTTTTTTTGAAAAAATGCCTAAGCCGCGCGGTCACAATTTCAGCAAAATTCTGACGTTCTGCAATTCACTCAGAAATGGTGCCAAACTGTTGCAAACGATCGACTGAAAGCTTTTTCGGTGGAAACAGATGGGTTTTTATCATGGGAAACAAAATTAGCCCTCGATGTCTGAACACCTTTTTTTGAAAAAATCCCTAAACCGCGCGGTCACAATTTCAGCAAAATTCTGACGTTCTGCAATTCACTCACAAAAGGTGCCAAAGTGTTGCAAACGATCCCCTAAAAGCTTTTTCGGTGGAAACAGATGGGTTTTTATCATGGGAAACAGAATTAGCCCTCGATGTCTGAACACCTTTTTTTGAAAAAATCCCTAAGCTGCGCGGTCACAATTTCAGCAAAAATCTGACGTTCTGCAATTCACTCAGAAATGGTGCCAAACTGTTGCAGACGATCGACTGAAAGCTTTTTCGGTGGAAACAGATGGGTTTTTATCATGGGAAACAGAATTAGCCCTCGATGTCTGAACAACTTTTTTTTAGAAAATCCCTAAGCCGCGCGGTCACAATTTCAGCAAAATTCTGACGTTCTGCAATTCACTAAGAAATGGTGCCAAACTGTTGCAAACGATCGACTGAAAGCTTTTTCGGTGGAAACAGATGGGTTTTTATCATGGGAAACAAAATTAGCCCTCGATGTCTGAACACCTTTTTTTGAAAAAATCCCTAAACCGCGCGGTCACAATTTCAGCAAAATTCTGACGTTCTGCAATTCACTCACAAAAGGTGCCAAAGTGTTGCCAACGATCCCCTAAAAGCTTTTTCGGTGGAAACAGATGGGTTTTTATCATGGGAAACAGAATTAGCCCTCGATGTCTGAACACCTTTTTTTGAAAAAATCCCTAAGCTGCGCGGTCACAATTTCAGCAAAAATCTGACGTTCTGCAATTCACTCACAAATGGTGCCAAACTGTTGCAAACGATCGACTGAAAGCTTTTTCGGTGGAAACAGATGGGTTTTTATCATGGGAAACAGAATTAGCCCTCGACGTCTGAACAACATTTTTTGAAAAAATCCCTAAGCCGCGCGGTCACAATTTCAGCAAAAATCTGACGTTCTGCAATTCACTCAGAAATGGTGCCAAACTGTTGCAGACGATCGACTGAAAGCTTTTTCGGTGGAAACAGATGGGTTTTTATCATGGGAAACAGAATTAGCCCTCGATGTCTGAACAACTTTTTTTTAGAAAATCCCTAAGCCGCGCGGTCACAATTTCAGCAAAATTCTGACGTTCTGCAATTCACTAAGAAATGGTGCCAAACTGTTGCAAACTTTCGACTGAAAGCTTTTTCGGTGGAAACAGATGGGTTTTTATGATGCGAAACAAAATTAACCCTCGATGTCTGAACACCTTTTTTTGAAAAAATGCCTAAGCCGCGCGGTCACAATTTCAGCAAAATTCTGACGTTCTGCAATTCACTCACAAAAGGTGCCAAAGTGTTGCAAACGATCCCCTAAAAGCTTTTTTGGTGGAAACAGATGGGTTTTTATCATGGGAAACAGAATTAGCCCTCGATGTCTCAACACCTTTTTTTGAAAAAATCCCTAAGCCGCGCGGTCACAATTTTAGCAAAAATCTGACGTTCTGCAATTCACTCAGAAATGGTGCCAAACTGTTGCAAACGATCAACTGAAAGCTTTTTCGGTGGAAACAGATGGGTTTTTATCATGGGAAACAGAATTAGCCCTCGATGTCTGAACAACTTTTTTTTAGAAAATCCCTAAGCCGCGCGGTCACAATTTCAGCAAAATTCTGACGTTCTGCAATTCACTAAGAAATGGTGCCAAACTGTTGCAAACGATCGACTGAAAGCTTTTTCGGTGGAAACAGATGGGTTTTTATCATGGGAAACAGAATTAGCCCTCGACGTCTGAACAACATTTTTTGAAAAAATCCCTAAGCCGCGTGGTCACAATTTCAGCAAAATTCTGACGATCTGCAATTCACTCAGAAATGGTGCCAAACTGTTGCAAACGATCGACTGAAAGCTTTTTCGGTGGAAACAGATGGGTTTTTATCATGGGAAACAGAATTAGCCCTCGATGTCTCAACACCTTTTTTTGAAAAAATCCCTAAGCCGCGCGGTCACAATTTCAGCAAAAATCTGACGTTCTGCAATTCACTCAGAAATGGTGCCAAACTGTTGCAAACGATCGACTGAAAGCTTTTTCGGTGGAAACAGATGGGTTTTTATCATGGGAAACAGAATTAGCCCTCGACGTCTGAACAACTTTTTTTGAAAAAATCCCTAAGCCGCGCTGTCACAATTTCAGCAAAAATCTGACGTTCTGCATTTCACTCAGAAATGGTGCCAAACTGTTGCAAACGATCAACTGAAAGCTTTTTCGGTGGAAACAGATGGGTTTTTATCATGGGAAACAGAATTAGCCCTCGACGTCTGAACAACATTTTTTTGAAAAAATCCCTAAGCCGCGCGGTCACAATTTCAGCAAAATTCTGACGTTCTGCAATTCACTAAGAAATGGTGCCAAACTGTTGCAAACGATCGACTGAAAGCTTTTTCGGTGGAAACAGATGGGTTTTTATCATGGGAAACAAAATTAGCCCTCGATGTCTGAACACCTTTTTTTGAAAAAATCCCTAAACCGCGCGGTCACAATTTCAGCAAAATTCTGACGTTCTGCAATTCACTCACAAAAGGTGCCAAAGTGTTGCCAACGATCCCCTAAAAGCTTTTTCGGTGGAAACAGATGGGTTTTTATCATGGGAAACAGAATTAGCCCTCGATGTCTGAACACCTTTTTTTGAAAAAATCCCTAAGCTGCGCGGTCACAATTTCAGCAAAAATCTGACGTTCTGCAATTCACTCACAAATGGTGCCAAACTGTTGCAAACGATCGACTGAAAGCTTTTTCGGTGGAAACAGATGGGTTTTTATCATGGGAAACAGAATTAGCCCTCGACGTCTGAACAACATTTTTTGAAAAAATCCCTAAGCCGCGCGGTCACAATTTCAGCAAAAATCTGACGTTCTGCAATTCACTCAGAAATGGTGCCAAACTGTTGCAGACGATCGACTGAAAGCTTTTTCGGTGGAAACAGATGGGTTTTTATCATGGGAAACAGAATTAGCCCTCGATGTCTGAACAACTTTTTTTTAGAAAATCCCTAAGCCGCGCGGTCACAATTTCAGCAAAATTCTGACGTTCTGCAATTCACTAAGAAATGGTGCCAAACTGTTGCAAACTTTCGACTGAAAGCTTTTTCGGTGGAAACAGATGGGTTTTTATGATGCGAAACAAAATTAACCCTCGATGTCTGAACACCTTTTTTTGAAAAAATGCCTAAGCCGCGCGGTCACAATTTCAGCAAAATTCTGACGTTCTGCAATTCACTCACAAAAGGTGCCAAAGTGTTGCAAACGATCCCCTAAAAGCTTTTTTGGTGGAAACAGATGGGTTTTTATCATGGGAAACAGAATTAGCCCTCGATGTCTCAACACCTTTTTTTGAAAAAATCCCTAAGCCGCGCGGTCACAATTTTAGCAAAAATCTGACGTTCTGCAATTCACTCAGAAATGGTGCCAAACTGTTGCAAACGATCAACTGAAAGCTTTTTCGGTGGAAACAGATGGGTTTTTATCATGGGAAACAGAATTAGCCCTCGATGTCTGAACAACTTTTTTTTAGAAAATCCCTAAGCCGCGCGGTCACAATTTCAGCAAAATTCTGACGTTCTGCAATTCACTAAGAAATGGTGCCAAACTGTTGCAAACGATCGACTGAAAGCTTTTTCGGTGGAAACAGATGGGTTTTTATCATGGGAAACAGAATTAGCCCTCGACGTCTGAACAACATTTTTTGAAAAAATCCCTAAGCCGCGTGGTCACAATTTCAGCAAAATTCTGACGATCTGCAATTCACTCAGAAATGGTGCCAAACTGTTGCAAACGATCGACTGAAAGCTTTTTCGGTGGAAACAGATGGGTTTTTATCATGGGAAACAGAATTAGCCCTCGATGTCTCAACACCTTTTTTTGAAAAAATCCCTAAGCCGCGCGGTCACAATTTCAGCAAAATTCTGACGTTCTGCAATTCACTCACAAAAGGTGCCAAAGTGTTGCAAACGATCCCCTAAAAGCTTTTTCGGTGGAAGCAGATGGGTTTTTATCATGGGAAACAGAATTAGCCCTCGATGTCTGAACACCTTTTTTTGAAAAAATCCCTAAGCTGCGCGGTCACAATTTCAGCAAAAATCTGACGTTCTGCAATTCACTCACAAATGGTGCCAAACTGTTGCAAACGATCGACTGAAAGCTTTTTCGGTGGAAACAGATGGGTTTTTATCATGGGAAACAGAATTAGCCCTCGACGTCTGAACAACTTTTTTTGAAAAAATCCCTAAGCCGCGCTGTCACAATTTCAGCAAAATTCTGACGTTCTGCAATTCACTCAGAAATGGTGCCAAACTGTTGCAAACGATCGACTGAAAGCTTTTTCGGTGGAAACAGATGGGATTTTATCATGGGAAACAAAATTAGCCCTCGATGTTTGAACACCTTTTTTTGAAAAAATCCCTAAGCCGCGCGGTCACAATTTCAGCAAAATTCTGACGTTCTGCAATTCACTCACAAAAGGTGCCAAAGTGTTGCAAACGATCCCCTGAAAGCTTTTTCAGTGAAAACAGATGGGTTTTTATCATTGGAAATAGAATTAGCCCACAACGTCTGAACACCTTTTTTTGAAAAAATCCCTAAGCCGCGCGGTCACAATTTCAGCAAAAATCTGACGTTCTGCAATTCACTCAGAAATGGTGCCAAACTGTTGCAAACGATCGACTGAAAGCTTTTTCGGTGGAAACAGATGGGTTTTTATCATGGGAAACAGAATTAACCCTCGATGTCTGAACACCTTTTTTTGAAAAAATGCCTAAGCCGCGCGGTCACAATTTCAGCAAAATTCTGACGTTCTGCAATTCACTCACAAAAGGTGCCAAAGTGTTGCAAACGATCCCCTAAAAGCTTTTTTGGTGGAAACAGATGGGTTTTTATCATAGGAAACAGAATTAGCCCTCGATGTCTCAACACCCTTTTTTGAAAAAATCCCTAAGCCGCGCGGTCACAATTTCAGCAAAAATCTGACGTTCTGCAATTCACTCAGAAATGGTGCCAAACTGTTGCAAACGATCCCCTGAAAGCTTTTTCGGTGAAAACAGATGGGTTTTTATCATGGGAAACAAAATGAGCCCTCGATGTTTGAACACCTTTTTTTGAAAAAATCCCTAAGCCACGCGGTCACAATTTCAGCAAAAATCTGACGTTCTGCAATTCACTCAGAAATGGTGCCAAACTGTTGCAAACGATCGACTGAAAGCTTTTTCGGTGGAAACAGATGGGTTTTTATCATGGGAAACAAAATTAGCCCTCGATGTTTGAACACCTTTTTTTGAAAAAATCCCTAAGCCGCGCGGTCACAATTTCAGCAAAAATCTGACGTTCTGCAATTCACTCAGAAATGGTGCCAAACTGTTGCAAACGATCCCCTGAAAGCTTTTTCGGTGAAAACAGATGGGTTTTTATCATGGGAAACAGAATTAGCCCTCGATGTCTGAACACCATTTTTTGAAAAAATCCCTAAGCCGCGCGGTCACAATTTCAGCAAAAATATGACGTTCTGCAATTCACTCAGAAATGGTGCCAAACTGTTGCAAACGATCGACTGAAAGCTTTTTCGGTGGAAACAGATGGGTTTTTATCATGGGAAACAGAATTAGCCCTCGACGTCTGAACAACTTTTTTTGAAAAAATCCCTAAGCCGCGCTGTCACAATTTCAGCAAAATTCTGACGTTCTGCAATTCACTCAGAAATGGTGCCAAACTGTTGCAAACGATCGACTGAAAGCTTTTTCGGTGGAAACTGATGGGTTTTTATCATGGGAAACAAAATTAGCCCTCGATGTTTGAACACCTTTTTTTGAAAAAATCCCTAAGCCGCGCGGTCACAATTTCAGCAAAATTCTGACGTTCTGCAATTCACTCACAAAAGGTGCCAAAGTGTTGCAAACGATCCCCTGAAAGCTTTTTCAGTGAAAACAGATGGGTTTTTATCATTGGAAATAGAATTAGCCCACAACGTCTGAACAACATTTTTTGAAAAAATCCCTAAGCCGCGCGGTCACAATTTCAGCAAAAATCTGACGTTCTGCAATTCACTCAGAAATGGTGCCAAACTGTTGCAAACGATCGACTGAAAGCTTTTTCGGTGGAAACAGATGGGTTTTTATCATGGGAAACAGAATTAACCCTCGATGTCTGAACACCTTTTTTTGAAAAAATGCCTAAGCCGCGCGGTCACAATTTCAGCAAAATTCTGACGTTCTGCAATTCACTCACAAAAGGTGCCAAAGTGTTGCAAACGATCCCCTAAAAGCTTTTTTGGTGGAAACAGATGGGTTTTTATCATGGGAAACAGAATTAGCCCTCGATGTCTCAACACCTTTTTTTGAAAAAATCCCTAAGCCGCGCGGTCACAATTTCAGCAAAAATCTGACGTTCTGCAATTCACTCAGAAATGGTGCCAAACTGTTGCAAACGATCCCCTGAAAGCTTTTTCGGTGAAAACAGATGGGTTTTTATCATGGGAAACAGAATTAGCCCTCGATGTCTGAACACCATTTTTTGAAAAAAACCCTAAGCCGCGCGGTCACAATTTCAGCAAAAATCTGACGTTCTGCAATTCACTCAGAAATGGTGCCAAACTGTTGCAAACGATCGACTGAAAGCTTTTTCGGTGGAAACAGATGGGTTTTTATCATGGGAAACAGAATTAGCCCTCGATGTCTGAACAACTTTTTTTTAGAAAATCCCTAAGCCGCGCGGTCACAATTTCAGCAAAATTCTGACGTTCTGCAATTCACTAAGAAATGGTGCCAAACTGTTGCAAACGATAGACTGAAAGCTTTTTCGGTGGAAACAGATGGGTTTTTATCATGGGAAACAAAATTAGCCCTCGATGTTTGAACACCTTTTTTTGAAAAAATCCCTAAGCCGCGCGGTCACAATTTCAGCAAAATTCTGACGTTCTGCAATTCACTCACAAAAGGTGCCAAAGTGTTGCAAACGATCCCCTAAAAGCTTTTTTGGTGGAAACAGATGGGTTTTTATCATGGGAAACAGAATTAGCCCTCGATGTCTCAACACCTTTTTTTGAAAAAATCCCTAAGCCGCGCGGTCACAATTTCAGCAAAAATCTGACGTTCTGCAATTCACTCAGAAATGGTGCCAAACTGTTGCAAACGATCCCCTGAAAGCTTTTTCGGTGAAAACAGATGGGTTTTTATCATGGGAAACAGAATTAGCCCTCGATGTCTGAACACCATTTTTTGAAAAAAACCCTAAGCCGCGCGGTCACAATTTCAGGAAAAATCTGACGTTCTGCAATTCACTCAGAAATGGTGCCAAACTGTTGCAAACGATCGACTGAAAGCTTTTTCGGTGGAAACAGATGGGTTTTTATCATGGGAAACAGAATTAGCCCTCGATGTCTGAACAACTTTTTTTTAGAAAATCCCTAAGCCGCGCGGTCACAATTTCAGCAAAATTCTGACGTTCTGCAATTCACTAAGAAATGGTGCCAAACTGTTGCAAACGATCGACTGAAAGCTTTTTCGGTGGAAACAGATGGGTTTTTATCATGGGAAACAAAATTAGCCCTCGATGTTTGAACACCTTTTTTTGAAAAAATCCCTAAGCCGCGCGGTCACAATTTCAGCAAAAATCTGACGTTCTGCAATTCACTCAGAAATGGTGCCAAAGTGTTGCAAACGATCCCCTGAAAGCTTTTTCAGTGAAAACAGATGGGTTTTTATCATTGGAAATAGAATTAGCCCACAACGTCTGAACAACATTTTTTGAAAAAATCCCTAAGCCGCGCGGTCACAATTTCAGCAAAAATCTGACGTTCTGCAATTCACTCAGAAATGGTGCCAAACTGTTGCAAACGATCGACTGAAAGCTTTTTCGGTGGAAACAGATGGGTTTTTATCATGGGAAACAGAATTAGCCCTCGATGTCTGAACAACTTTTTTTTAGAAAATCCCTAAGCCGCGCGGTCACAATTTCAGCAAAATTCTGACGTTCTGCAATTCACTAAGAAATGGTGCCAAACTGTTGCAAACGATCGACTGAAAGCTTTTTCGGTGGAAACAGATGGGTTTTTATCATGCGAAACAAAATTAACCCTCGATGTCTGAACACCTTTTCTTGAAAAAATGCCTAAGCCGCGCGGTCACAATTTCAGCAAAATTCTGACGTTCTGCAATTCACTCACAAAAGGTGCCAAAGTGTTGCTAACGATCCCCTAAAAGCTTTTTCGGTGGAAACAGATGGGTTTTTATCATGGGAAACAGAATTAGCCCTCGATGTCTCAACACCTTTTTTTGAAAAAATCCCTAAGCCGCGCGGTCACAATTTCAGCAAAAATCTGACGTTCTGCAATTCACTCAGAAATGGTGCCAAACTGTTGCAAACGATCCCCTGAAAGCTTTTTTGGTGAAAACAGATGGGTTTTTATCATGGGGAACAGAATTAGCCCTCGATGTTTGAACACCATTTTTTGAAAAAATCCCTAAGGCGCGCGGTCACAATTTCAGCAAAAATCTGACGTTCTGAAATTCACTCAGAAATGGAGCCAAACTGTTGCAAACGATCCCCTGAAAGCTTTTTCGGTGAAAACAGATGGGTTTTTATCATGGGAAACAGAATTAGCCCTCGATGTCTGAACACCATTTTTTAAAAAAAACCGTAAGCCGCGCGGTCACAATTTCAGCAAAAATCTGACGTTCTGCAATTCACTCAGAAATGGTGCCAAACTGTTGCAAATGATCGACTGAAAGCTTTTTCGGTGGAAACAGATGGGTTTTTATCATGGGAAACAGAATTGGCCCTCGATGTCTGAACAACTTTTTTTGAAAAAATCCCTAAGCCGCGCGGTCAAAATTTCTAGCAAAAATCTGACGTTCTGCAATTCACTCAGAAATATTGCCAAACTGTTGCAAACGATCCCCTAAAAGCTTTTTTGGTGGAAACAGATGGGTTTTTATCATGGGAAACAGAATTAGCCCTCGATGTCTCAACACCTTTTTTTGAAAAAATCCCTAAGCCGCGCGGTCACAATTTCAGCAAAAATCTGACGTTCTGCAATTCACTCAGAAATGGTGCCAAACTGTTGCAAACGATCCCCTGAAAGCTTTTTCGGTGAAAACAGATGGGTTTTTATCATGGGAAACAGAATTAGCCCTCGATGTCTGAACACCATTTTTTGAAAAAAACCCTAAGCCGCGCGGTCACAATTTCAGCAAAAATCTGACGTTCTGCAATTCACTCAGAAATGGTGCCAAACTGTTGCAAACGATCGACTGAAAGCTTTTTCGGTGGAAACAGATGGGTTTTTATCATGGGAAACAGAATTAGCCCTCGACGTCTGAACAACTTTTTTTGAAAAAATCCCTAAGCCGCGCGGTCACAATTTCAGCAAAATTCTGACGTTCTGCAATTCACTCAGAAATGGTGCCAAACTGTTGCAAACGATCGACTGAAAGCTTTTTCGGTGGAAACAGATGGGTTTTTATCATGGGAAACAGAATTAGCCCTCGACGTCTGAACACCTTTTTTTGAAAAAATCCCTAAGCCGCGCGGTCACAATTTCAGCAAAATTCTGACGTTCTGCAATTCACTCACAAAACGTGCCAAAGTGTTGCAAACGATCCCCTGAAAGCTTTTTCAGTGAAAACAGATGGGTTTTTATCATTGGAAATAGAATTAGCCCACAACGTCTGAACAACATTTTTTGAAAAAATCCCTAAGCCGCGCGGTCACAATTTCAGCAAAAATCTGACGTTCTGCAATTCACTCAGAAATGGTGCCAAACTGTTGCAAACGATCGACTGAAAGCTTTTTCGGTGGAAACAGATGGGTTTTTATCATGGGAAACAGAATTGGCCCTCGATGTCTGAACAACTTTTTTTGAAAAAATACCTAAGCCGCGCTGTCACAATTTCAGCAAAATTCTGACGTTCTGCAATTCACTCACAAAAGGTGCTAAAGTGTTGCAAACGATCCCCTGAAAGCTTTTTCAGTGAAAACAGATGGGTTTTTATCATTGGAAATAGAATTAGCCCACAACGTCTGAACAACATTTTTTGAAAAAATCCCTAAGCCGCGCGGTCACAATTTCAGCAAAAATCTGACGTTCTGCAATTCACTCAGAAATGGTGCCAAACTGTTGCAAACGATCGACTGAAAGCTTTTTCGGTGGAAACAGATGGGTTTTTATCATGGGAAACAGAATTGGCCCTCGATGTCTGAACAACTTTTTTTGAAAAAATCCCTAAGCCGCGCGGTCACAATTTCAGCAAAAATCTGACATTCTGCAATTCACTCAGAAATGGTGCCAAACTGTTGCAAACGATCCCCTGAAAGCTTTTTCGGTGGAAACAGATGGGTTTTTATCATGGGAAACACAATTAGCCCTCGATGTCTGAACAACTTTTTTTGAAAAAATCCCTAAGCCGCGCGGTCACAATTTCTAGCAAAAATCTGACGTTCTGCAATTCACTCAGAAATGGTGCCAAACTGTTGCAAACGATCCCCTGAAAGCTTTTTCGGTGAAAACAGATGGGTTTTTATCATTGGAAATAGAATTAGCCCACAACGTCTGAACAACATTTTTTGAAAAAATCCCTAAGCCGCGCGGTCACAATTTCAGCAAAAATCTGACGTTCTGCAATTCACTCACAAATGGTGCCAAACTGTTGCAAACGATCGACTGAAAGCTTTTTCGGTGGAAACAGATGGGTTTTTATCATGGGAAACAGAATTGGCCCTCGATGTCTGAACAACTTTTTTTGAAAAAATCCCTAAGCCGCGCGGTCACAATTTCAGCAAAAATCTGACATTCTGCAATTCACTCAGAAATGGTGCCAAACTGTTGCAAACGATCCCCTGAAAGCTTTTTCGGTGGAAACAGATGGGTTTTTATCATGGGAAACACAATTAGCCCTCGATGTCTGAACAACTTTTTTTGAAAAAATCCCTAAGCCGCGCGGTCACAATTTCTAGCAAAAATCTGACGTTCTGCAATTCACTCAGAAATGGTGCCAAACTGTTGCAAACGATCCCCTGAAAGCTTTTTCGGTGAAAACAGATGGGTTTTTATCATGGGAAACAGAATTAGCCCTCGATGTCTGAACACCATTTTTTGAAAAAAACCGTAAGCCGCGCGGTCACAATTTCAGCAAAAATCTGACGTTCTGCAATTCACTCAGAAATGGTGCCAAACTGTTGCAAACGATCGACTGAAAGCTTTTTCGGTGGAAACAGATGGGTTTTTATCATGGGAAACAGAATTAGCCCTCGATGTCTGAACAACTTTTTTTTAGAAAATCCCTAAGCCGCGCGGTCACAATTTCAGCAAAATTCTGACGTTCTGCAATTCACTCAGAAATGGTGCCAAACTGTTGCAAACGATCGACTGAAAGCTTTTTCGGTGGAAACAGATGGGTTTTTATCATGGGAAACAAAATTAGCCCTCGATGTTTGAACACCTTTTTTTGAAAAAATCCCTAAGCCGCGCGGTCACAATTTCAGCAAAAATCTGACGTTCTGCAATTCACTCAGAAATGGTGCCAAAGTGTTGCAAACGATCCCCTGAAAGCTTTTTCAGTGAAAACAGATGGGTTTTTATCATTGGAAATAGAATTAGCCCACAACGTCTGAACAACATTTTTTGAAAAAATCCCTAAGCCGCGCGGTCACAATTTCAGCAAAAATCTGACGTTCTGCAATTCACTCAGAAATGGTGCCAAACTGTTGCAAACGATCGACTGAAAGCTTTTTCGGTGGAAACAGATGGGTTTTTATCATGCGAAACAGAATTAGCCCTCGACGTCTGAAAAACTTTTATTGAAAAAATCCCTAAGCCACGCGGTCACAATTTCAGCAAAAATCTGACGTTCTGCAATTCACTCAGAAATGGTGCCAAACTGTTGCAAACGATCGACTGAAAGCTTTTTCGGTGGAAACAGATGGGTTTTTATCATGGGAAACAGAATTAGCCCTCGACGTCTGAGCAACTTTTTTTGAAAAAATCCCTAAGCCGCGCGGTCACAATTTCAGCAAAAATCTGACGTTCTGCAATTCACTCAGAAATGGTGCCAAACTGTTGCAAACGATCGACTGAAAGCTTTTTCGGTGGAAACAGATGGGTTTTTATCATGGGAAACAGAATTAGCCCTCGACGTCTGAACACCTTTTTTTGAAAAAATCCCTAAGCCGCGCGGTCACAATTTCAGCAAAAATCTGACGTTCTGCAATTCACTCAGAAATGGTGCCAAACTGTTGCAAACCATCCCCTGAAAGCTTTTTCGGTGGAAACAGATGGGTTTTTATCATGGGAACAGAATTAGCCCTCGACGTCTGAACAATTTTTTTTTAAAAAATCCCTAAGCCGCGCGGTCACAATTTCAGCAAAACTCTGACGTTCTGCAATTCACTCAGAAATGGTGCCAAACTGTTGCAAACGATCGACTGAAAGCTTTTTCGGTGGAAACAGATGGGTTTTTATCATGGGAAACAGAATTAGCCCTCGACGTCTGAACAACTTTTTTTGAAAAAATCCCTAAGCCGCGCGGTCACAATTTCAGCAAAAATCTGACGTTCTGCAATTCACTCAGAAATGGTGCCAAACTGTTGCAAACCATCCCCTGAAAGCTTTTTCGGTGGAAACAGATGGGTTTTTATCATGGGAACAGAATTAGCCCTCGACGTCTGAACAATTTTTTTTTAAAAAATCCCTAAGCCGCGCGGTCACAATTTCAGCAAAACTCTGACGTTCTGCAATTCACTCAGAAATGGTGCCAAACTGTTGCAAACGATCGACTGAAAGCTTTTTCGGTGGAAACAGATGGGTTTTTATCATGGGAAACAGAATTAGCCCTCGACGTCTGAACAACTTTTTTTGAAAAAATCCCTAAGCCGCGCGGTCACAATTTCAGCAAAAATCTGACGTTCTGCAATTCACTCAGAAATGGTGCCAAACTGTTGCAAACGATCGACTGAAAGCTTTTTCGGTGGAAACAGATGGGTTTTTATCATGGGAAACAGAATTGGCCCTCGATGTCTGAACAACTTTTTTTGAAAAAATCCCTAAGCCGCGCTGTCACAATTTCAGCAAAATTCTGACGTTCTGCAATTCACTCACAAAAGGTGCTAAAGTGTTGCAAACGATCCCCTGAAAGCTTTTTCAGTGAAAACAGATGGGTTTTTATCATTGGAAATAGAATTAGCCCACAACGTCTGAACAACATTTTTTGAAAAAATCCCTAAGCCGCGCGGTCACAATTTCAGCAAAAATCTGACGTTCTGCAATTCACTCAGAAATGGTGCCAAACTGTTGCAAACGATCGACTGAAAGCTTTTTCGGTGGAAACAGATGGGTTTTTATCATGGGAAACAGAATTGGCCCTCGATGTCTGAACAACTTTTTTTGAAAAAATCCCTAAGCCGCGTGGTCACAATTTCAGCAAAAATCTGACATTCTGCAATTCACTCAGAAATGGTGCCAAACTGTTGCAAACGATCCCCTGAAAGCTTTTTCGGTGGAAACAGATGGGTTTTTATCATGGGAAACACAATTAGCCCTCGATGTCTGAACAACTTTTTTTGAAAAAATCCCTAAGCCGCGCGGTCACAATTTCTAGCAAAAATCTGACGTTCTGCAATTCACTCAGAAATGGTGCCAAACTGTTGCAAACGATCCCCTGAAAGCTTTTTCGGTGAAAACAGATGGGTTTTTATCATGGGAAACAGAATTAGCCCTCGATGTCTGAACACCTTTTTTTGAAAAAATCCCTAAGCCGCGCGGTCACAATTTTAGCAAAAATCTGACGTTCTGCAATTCACTCAGAAATGGTGCCAAACTGTTGCAAACGATCAACTGAAAGCTTTTTCGGTGGAAACAGATGGGTTTTTATCATGGGAAACAGAATTAGCCCTCGACGTCTGAACAACTTTTTTTGAAAAAATCCCTAAGCCGCGCGGTCACAATTTCAGCAAAAATCTGACGTTCTGCAATTCACTCAGAAATGGTGCCAAACTGTTGCAAACGATCGACTGAAAGCTTTTTCGGTGGAAACAGATGGGTTTTTATCATGGGAAACAGAATTGGCCCTCGATGTCTGAACAACTTTTTTTGAAAAAATCCCTAAGCCGCGCTGTCACAATTTCAGCAAAATTCTGACGTTCTGCAATTCACTCACAAAAGGTGCTAAAGTGTTGCAAACGATCCCCTGAAAGCTTTTTCGGTGGAAACAGATGGGTTTTTATCATGGGAAACAGAATTAGCCCTCGATGTCTCAACACCTTTTTTTGAAAAAATCCCTAAGCCGCGCGGTCACAATTTCAGCAAAAATCTGACGTTCTGCAATTCACTCAGAAATGGTGCCAAACTGTTGCAAACGATCGACTGAAAGCTTTTTCGGTGGAAACAGATGGGTTTTTATCATGGGAAACAGAATTAGCCCTCGACGTCTGAACAACTTTTTTTGAAAAAATCCCTAAGCCGCGCTGTCACAATTTCAGCAAAAATCTGACGTTCTGCATTTCACTCAGAAATGGTGCCAAACTGTTGCAAACGATCAACTGAAAGCTTTTTCGGTGGAAACAGATGGGTTTTTATCATGGGAAACAGAATTAGCCCTCGACGTCTGAACAACATTTTTTTGAAAAAATCCCTAAGCCGCGTGGTCACAATTTCAGCAAAATTCTGACGTTCTGCAGTTCACTCAGAAATGGTGCCAAACTGTTGCAAACGATCGACTGAAAGCTTTTTCGGTGGAAACAGATGGGTTTTTATCATGGGAAACAAAATTAGCCCTCGATGTCTGAACACCTTTTTTTGAAAAAATCCCTAAACCGCGCGGTCACAATTTCAGCAAAATTCTGACGTTCTGCAATTCACTCACAAAAGGTGCCAAAGTGTTGCAAACGATCCCCTAAAAGCTTTTTCGGTGGAAACAGATGGGTTTTTATCATGGGAAACAGAATTAGCCCTCGATGTCTGAACACCTTTTTTTGAAAAAATCCCTAAGCTGCGCGGTCACAATTTCAGCAAAAATCTGACGTTCTGCAATTCACTCACAAATGGTGCCAAACTGTTGCAAACGATCGACTGAAAGCTTTTTCGGTGGAAACAGATGGGTTTTTATCATGGGAAACAGAATTAGCCCTCGACGTCTGAACAACTTTTTTTGAAAAAATCCCTAAGCCGCGCTGTCACAATTTCAGCAAAATTCTGACGTTCTGCAATTCACTCAGAAATGGTGCCAAACTGTTGCAAACGATCGACTGAAAGCTTTTTCGGTGGAAACAGATGGGATTTTATCATGGGAAACAAAATTAGCCCTCGATGTTTGAACACCTTTTTTTGAAAAAATCCCTAAGCCGCGCGGTCACAATTTCAGCAAAATTCTGACGTTCTGCAATTCACTCACAAAAGGTGCCAAAGTGTTGCAAACGATCCCCTGAAAGCTTTTTCAGTGAAAACAGATGGGTTTTTATCATTGGAAATAGAATTAGCCCACAACGTCTGAACACCTTTTTTTGAAAAAATCCCTAAGCCGCGCGGTCACAATTTCAGCAAAAATCTGACGTTCTGCAATTCACTCAGAAATGGTGCCAAACTGTTGCAAACGATCGACTGAAAGCTTTTTCGGTGGAAACAGATGGGTTTTTATCATGGGAAACAGAATTAACCCTCGATGTCTGAACACCTTTTTTTGAAAAAATGCCTAAGCCGCGCGGTCACAATTTCAGCAAAATTCTGACGTTCTGCAATTCACTCACAAAAGGTGCCAAAGTGTTGCAAACGATCCCCTAAAAGCTTTTTTGGTGGAAACAGATGGGTTTTTATCATAGGAAACAGAATTAGCCCTCGATGTCTCAACACCTTTTTTTGAAAAAATCCCTAAGCCGCGCGGTCACAATTTCAGCAAAAATCTGACGTTCTGCAATTCACTCAGAAATGGTGCCAAACTGTTGCAAACGATCCCCTGAAAGCTTTTTCGGTGAAAACAGATGGGTTTTTATCATGGGAAACAAAATGAGCCCTCGATGTTTGAACACCTTTTTTTGAAAAAATCCCTAAGCCACGCGGTCACAATTTCAGCAAAAATCTGACGTTCTGCAATTCACTCAGAAATGGTGCCAAACTGTTGCAAACGATCGACTGAAAGCTTTTTCGGTGGAAACAGATGGGTTTTTATCATGGGAAACAAAATTAGCCCTCGATGTTTGAACACCTTTTTTTGAAAAAATCCCTAAGCCGCGCGGTCACAATTTCAGCAAAAATCTGACGTTCTGCAATTCACTCAGAAATGGTGCCAAACTGTTGCAAACGATCCCCTGAAAGCTTTTTCGGTGAAAACAGATGGGTTTTTATCATGGGAAACAGAATTAGCCCTCGATGTCTGAACACCATTTTTTGAAAAAAACCCTAAGCCGCGCGGTCACAATTTCAGCAAAAATATGACGTTCTGCAATTCACTCAGAAATGGTGCCAAACTGTTGCAAACGATCGACTGAAAGCTTTTTCGGTGGAAACAGATGGGTTTTTATCATGGGAAACAGAATTAGCCCTCGACGTCTGAACAACTTTTTTTGAAAAAATCCCTAAGCCGCGCTGTCACAATTTCAGCAAAATTCTGACGTTCTGCAATTCACTCAGAAATGGTGCCAAACTGTTGCAAACGATCGACTGAAAGCTTTTTCGGTGGAAACTGATGGGTTTTTATCATGGGAAACAAAATTAGCCCTCGATGTTTGAACACCTTTTTTTGAAAAAATCCCTAAGCCGCGCGGTCACAATTTCAGCAAAATTCTGACGTTCTGCAATTCACTCACAAAAGGTGCCAAAGTGTTGCAAACGATCCCCTGAAAGCTTTTTCAGTGAAAACAGATGGGTTTTTATCATTGGAAATAGAATTAGCCCACAACGTCTGAACAACATTTTTTGAAAAAATCCCTAAGCCGCGCGGTCACAATTTCAGCAAAAATCTGACGTTCTGCAATTCACTCAGAAATGGTGCCAAACTGTTGCAAACGATCGACTGAAAGCTTTTTCGGTGGAAACAGATGGGTTTTTATCATGGGAAACAGAATTAACCCTCGATGTCTGAACACCTTTTTTTGAAAAAATGCCTAAGCCGCGCGGTCACAATTTCAGCAAAATTCTGACGTTCTGCAATTCACTCACAAAAGGTGCCAAAGTGTTGCAAACGATCCCCTAAAAGCTTTTTTGGTGGAAACAGATGGGTTTTTATCATGGGAAACAGAATTAGCCCTCGATGTCTCAACACCTTTTTTTGAAAAAATCCCTAAGTCGCGCGGTCACAATTTCAGCAAAAATCTGACGTTCTGCAATTCACTCAGAAATGGTGCCAAACTGTTGCAAACGATCCCCTGAAAGCTTTTTCGGTGAAAACAGATGGGTTTTTATCATGGGAAACAGAATTAGCCCTCGATGTCTGAACACCATTTTTTGAAAAAAACCCTAAGCCGCGCGGTCACAATTTCAGCAAAAATCTGACGTTCTGCAATTCACTCAGAAATGGTGCCAAACTGTTGCAAACGATCGACTGAAAGCTTTTTCGGTGGAAACAGATGGGTTTTTATCATGGGAAACAGAATTAGCCCTCGATGTCTGAACAACTTTTTTTTAGAAAATCCCTAAGCCGCGCGGTCACAATTTCAGCAAAATTCTGACGTTCTGCAATTCACTAAGAAATGGTGCCAAACTGTTGCAAACGATCGACTGAAAGCTTTTTCGGTGGAAACAGATGGGTTTTTATCATGGGAAACAAAATTAGCCCTCGATGTTTGAACACCTTTTTTTGAAAAAATCCCTAAGCCGCGCGGTCACAATTTCAGCAAAAATCTGACGTTCTGCAATTCACTCAGAAATGGTGCCAAAGTGTTGCAAACGATCACCTGAAAGCTTTTTCAGTGAAAACAGATGGGTTTTTATCATTGGAAATAGAATTAGCCCACAACGTCTGAACAACATTTTTTGAAAAAATCCCTAAGCCGCGCGGTCACAATTTCAGCAAAAATCTGACGTTCTGCAATTCACTCAGAAATGGTGCCAAACTGTTGCAAACGATCGACTGAAAGCTTTTTCGGTGGAAACAGATGGGTTTTTATCATGGGAAACAGAATTAGCCCTCGATGTCTGAACAACTTTTTTTTAGAAAATCCCTAAGCCGCGCGGTCACAATTTCAGCAAAATTCTGACGTTCTGCAATTCACTAAGAAATGGTGCCAAACTGTTGCAAACGATCGACTGAAAGCTTTTTCGGTGGAAACAGATGGGTTTTTATCATGCGAAACAAAATTAACCCTCGATGTCTGAACACCTTTTCTTGAAAAAATGCCTAAGCCGCGCGGTCACAATTTCAGCAAAATTCTGACGTTCTGCAATTCACTCACAAAAGGTGCCAAAGTGTTGCTAACGATCCCCTAAAAGCTTTTTCGGTGGAAACAGATGGGTTTTTATCATGGGAAACAGAATTAGCCCTCGATGTCTCAACACCTTTTTTTGAAAAAATCCCTAAGCCGCGCGGTCACAATTTCAGCAAAAATCTGACGTTCTGCAATTCACTCAGAAATGGTGCCAAACTGTTGCAAACGATCCCCTGAAAGCTTTTTTGGTGAAAACAGATGGGTTTTTATCATGGGGAACAGAATTAGCCCTCGATGTTTGAACACCATTTTTTGAAAAAATCCCTAAGGCGCGCGGTCACAATTTCAGCAAAAATCTGACGTTCTGAAATTCACTCAGAAATGGAGCCAAACTGTTGCAAACGATCCCCTGAAAGCTTTTTCGGTGAAAACAGATGGGTTTTTATCATGGGAAACAGAATTAGCCCTCGATGTCTGAACACCATTTTTTAAAAAAAACCGTAAGCCGCGCGGTCACAATTTCAGCAAAAATCTGACGTTCTGCAATTCACTCAGAAATGGTGCCAAACTGTTGCAAATGATCGACTGAAAGCTTTTTCGGTGGAAACAGATGGGTTTTTATCATGGGAAACAGAATTGGCCCTCGATGTCTGAACAACTTTTTTTGAAAAAATCCCTAAGCCGCGCGGTCAAAATTTCTAGCAAAAATCTGACGTTCTGCAATTCACTCAGAAATATTGCCAAACTGTTGCAAACGATCCCCTAAAAGCTTTTTTGGTGGAAACAGATGGGTTTTTATCATGGGAAACAGAATTAGCCCTCGATGTCTCAACACCTTTTTTTGAAAAAATCCCTAAGCCGCGCGGTCACAATTTCAGCAAAAATCTGACGTTCTGCAATTCACTCAGAAATGGTGCCAAACTGTTGCAAACGATCCCCTGAAAGCTTTTTCGGTGAAAACAGATGGGTTTTTATCATGGGAAACAGAATTAGCCCTCGATGTCTGAACACCATTTTTTGAAAAAAACCCTAAGCCGCGCGGTCACAATTTCAGCAAAAATCTGACGTTCTGCAATTCACTCAGAAATGGTGCCAAACTGTTGCAAACGATCGACTGAAAGCTTTTTCGGTGGAAACAGATGGGTTTTTATCATGGGAAACAGAATTAGCCCTCGACGTCTGAACAACTTTTTTTGAAAAAATCCCTAAGCCGCGCGGTCACAATTTCAGCAAAATTCTGACGTTCTGCAATTCACTCAGAAATGGTGCCAAACTGTTGCAAACGATCGACTGAAAGCTTTTTCGGTGGAAACAGATGGGTTTTTATCATGGGAAACAGAATTAGCCCTCGACGTCTGAACACCTTTTTTTGAAAAAATCCCTAAGCCGCGCGGTCACAATTTCAGCAAAATTCTGACGTTCTGCAATTCACTCACAAAACGTGCCAAAGTGTTGCAAACGATCCCCTGAAAGCTTTTTCAGTGAAAACAGATGGGTTTTTATCATTGGAAATAGAATTAGCCCACAACGTCTGAACAACATTTTTTGAAAAAATCCCTAAGCCGCGCGGTCACAATTTCAGCAAAAATCTGACGTTCTGCAATTCACTCAGAAATGGTGCCAAACTGTTGCAAACGATCGACTGAAAGCTTTTTCGGTGGAAACAGATGGGTTTTTATCATGGGAAACAGAATTGGCCCTCGATGTCTGAACAACTTTTTTTGAAAAAATCCCTAAGCCGCGCTGTCACAATTTCAGCAAAATTCTGACGTTCTGCAATTCACTCACAAAAGGTGCTAAAGTGTTGCAAACGATCCCCTGAAAGCTTTTTCAGTGAAAACAGATGGGTTTTTATCATTGGAAATAGAATTAGCCCACAACGTCTGAACAACATTTTTTGAAAAAATCCCTAAGCCGCGCGGTCACAATTTCAGCAAAAATCTGACGTTCTGCAATTCACTCAGAAATGGTGCCAAACTGTTGCAAACGATCGACTGAAAGCTTTTTCGGTGGAAACAGATGGGTTTTTATCATGGGAAACAGAATTGGCCCTCGATGTCTGAACAACTTTTTTTGAAAAAATCCCTAAGCCGCGCGGTCACAATTTCAGCAAAAATCTGACATTCTGCAATTCACTCAGAAATGGTGCCAAACTGTTGCAAACGATCCCCTGAAAGCTTTTTCGGTGGAAACAGATGGGTTTTTATCATGGGAAACACAATTAGCCCTCGATGTCTGAACAACTTTTTTTGAAAAAATCCCTAAGCCGCGCGGTCACAATTTCTAGCAAAAATCTGACGTTCTGCAATTCACTCAGAAATGGTGCCAAACTGTTGCAAACGATCCCCTGAAAGCTTTTTCGGTGAAAACAGATGGGTTTTTATCATGGGAAACAGAATTAGCCCTCGATGTCTGAACACCATTTTTTGAAAAAAACCGTAAGCCGCGCGGTCACAATTTCAGCAAAAATCTGACGTTCTGCAATTCACTCAGAAATGGTGCCAAACTGTTGCAAACGATCGACTGAAAGCTTTTTCGGTGGAAACAGATGGGTTTTTATCATGGGAAACAGAATTAGCCCTCGATGTCTGAACAACTTTTTTTTAGAAAATCCCTAAGCCGCGCGGTCACAATTTCAGCAAAATTCTGACGTTCTGCAATTCACTCAGAAATGGTGCCAAACTGTTGCAAACGATCGACTGAAAGCTTTTTCGGTGGAAACAGATGGGTTTTTATCATGGGAAACAAAATTAGCCCTCGATGTTTGAACACCTTTTTTTGAAAAAATCCCTAAGCCGCGCGGTCACAATTTCAGCAAAAATCTGACGTTCTGCAATTCACTCAGAAATGGTGCCAAAGTGTTGCAAACGATCCCCTGAAAGCTTTTTCAGTGAAAACAGATGGGTTTTTATCATTGGAAATAGAATTAGCCCACAACGTCTGAACAACATTTTTTGAAAAAATCCCTAAGCCGCGCGGTCACAATTTCAGCAAAAATCTGACGTTCTGCAATTCACTCAGAAATGGTGCCAAACTGTTGCAAACGATCGACTGAAAGCTTTTTCGGTGGAAACAGATGGGTTTTTATCATGGGAAACAGAATTGGCCCTCGATGTCTGAACAACTTTTTTTGAAAAAATCCCTAAGCCGCGCGGTCACAATTTCAGCAAAAATCTGACATTCTGCAATTCACTCAGAAATGGTGCCAAACTGTTGCAAACGATCCCCTGAAAGCTTTTTCGGTGGAAACAGATGGGTTTTTATCATGGGAAACACAATTAGCCCTCGATGTCTGAACAACTTTTTTTGAAAAAATCCCTAAGCCGCGCGGTCACAATTTCTAGCAAAAATCTGACGTTCTGCAATTCACTCAGAAATGGTGCCAAACTGTTGCAAACGATCCCCTGAAAGCTTTTTCGGTGAAAACAGATGGGTTTTTATCATGGGAAACAGAATTAGCCCTCGATGTCTGAACACCATTTTTTGAAAAAAACCGTAAGCCGCGCGGTCACAATTTCAGCAAAAATCTGACGTTCTGCAATTCACTCAGAAATGGTGCCAAACTGTTGCAAACGATCGACTGAAAGCTTTTTCGGTGGAAACAGATGGGTTTTTATCATGGGAAACAGAATTAGCCCTCGATGTCTGAACAACTTTTTTTTAGAAAATCCCTAAGCCGCGCGGTCACAATTTCAGCAAAATTCTGACGTTCTGCAATTCACTCAGAAATGGTGCCAAACTGTTGCAAACGATCGACTGAAAGCTTTTTCGGTGGAAACAGATGGGTTTTTATCATGGGAAACAAAATTAGCCCTCGATGTTTGAACACCTTTTTTTGAAAAAATCCCTAAGCCGCGCGGTCACAATTTCAGCAAAAATCTGACGTTCTGCAATTCACTCAGAAATGGTGCCAAAGTGTTGCAAACGATCCCCTGAAAGCTTTTTCAGTGAAAACACATGGGTTTTTATCATTGGAAATAGAATTAGCCCACAACGTCTGAACAACATTTTTTGAAAAAATCCCTAAGCCGCGCGGTCACAATTTCAGCAAAAATCTGACGTTCTGCAATTCACTCAGAAATGGTGCCAAACTGTTGCAAACGATCGACTGAAAGCTTTTTCGGTGGAAACAGATGGGTTTTTATCATGCGAAACAGAATTAGCCCTCGACGTCTGAAAAACTTTTATTGAAAAAATCCCTAAGCCACGCGGTCACAATTTCAGCAAAAATCTGACGTTCTGCAATTCACTCAGAAATGGTGCCAAACTGTTGCAAACGATCGACTGAAAGCTTTTTCGGTGGAAACAGATGGGTTTTTATCATGGGAAACAGAATTAGCCCTCGACGTCTGAGCAACTTTTTTTGAAAAAATCCCTAAGCCGCGCGGTCACAATTTCAGCAAAAATCTGACGTTCTGCAATTCACTCAGAAATGGTGCCAAACTGTTGCAAACGATCGACTGAAAGCTTTTTCGGTGGAAACAGATGGGTTTTTATCATGGGAAACAGAATTAGCCCTCGACGTCTGAACACCTTTTTTTGAAAAAATCCCTAAGCCGCGCGGTCACAATTTCAGCAAAAATCTGACGTTCTGCAATTCACTCAGAAATGGTGCCAAACTGTTGCAAACCATCCCCTGAAAGCTTTTTCGGTGGAAACAGATGGGTTTTTATCATGGGAACAGAATTAGCCCTCGACGTCTGAACAATTTTTTTTTAAAAAATCCCTAAGCCGCGCGGTCACAATTTCAGCAAAACTCTGACGTTCTGCAATTCACTCAGAAATGGTGCCAAACTGTTGCAAACGATCGACTGAAAGCTTTTTCGGTGGAAACAGATGGGTTTTTATCATGGGAAACAGAATTAGCCCTCGACGTCTGAACAACTTTTTTTGAAAAAATCCCTAAGCCGCGCGGTCACAATTTCAGCAAAAATCTGACGTTCTGCAATTCACTCAGAAATGGTGCCAAACTGTTGCAAACGATCGACTGAAAGCTTTTTCGGTGGAAACAGATGGGTTTTTATCATGGGAAACAGAATTGGCCCTCGATGTCTGAACAACTTTTTTTGAAAAAATCCCTAAGCCGCGCTGTCACAATTTCAGCAAAATTCTGACGTTCTGCAATTCACTCACAAAAGGTGCTAAAGTGTTGCAAACGATCCCCTGAAAGCTTTTTCAGTGAAAACAGATGGGTTTTTATCATTGGAAATAGAATTAGCCCACAACGTCTGAACAACATTTTTTGAAAAAATCCCTAAGCCGCGCGGTCACAATTTCAGCAAAAATCTGACGTTCTGCAATTCACTCAGAAATGGTGCCAAACTGTTGCAAACGATCGACTGAAAGCTTTTTCGGTGGAAACAGATGGGTTTTTATCATGGGAAACAGAATTGGCCCTCGATGTCTGAACAACTTTTTTTGAAAAAATCCCTAAGCCGCGCGGTCA
Source organism: Podarcis tiliguerta (assembly GCF_965153285.1). Taxonomy (NCBI): domain Eukaryota; kingdom Metazoa; phylum Chordata; class Lepidosauria; order Squamata; family Lacertidae; genus Podarcis; species Podarcis tiliguerta. The sequence continues at coordinate 8,417,690 of NC_139544.1, forward strand.
CAATTTCAGCAAAAATCTGACATTCTGCAATTCACTCAGAAATGGTGCCAAACTGTTGCAAACGATCCCCTGAAAGCTTTTTCGGTGGAAACAGATGGGTTTTTATCATGGGAAACACAATTAGCCCTCGATGTCTGAACAACTTTTTTTGAAAAAATCCCTAAGCCGCGCGGTCACAATTTCTAGCAAAAATCTGACGTTCTGCAATTCACTCAGAAATGGTGCCAAACTGTTGCAAACGATCCCCTGAAAGCTTTTTCGGTGAAAACAGATGGGTTTTTATCATGGGAAACAGAATTAGCCCTCGATGTCTGAACACCATTTTTTGAAAAAAACCGTAAGCCGCGCGGTCACAATTTCAGCAAAAATCTGACGTTCTGCAATTCACTCAGAAATGGTGCCAAACTGTTGCAAACGATCGACTGAAAGCTTTTTCGGTGGAAACAGATGGGTTTTTATCATGGGAAACAGAATTAGCCCTCGATGTCTGAACAACTTTTTTTTAGAAAATCCCTAAGCCGCGCGGTCACAATTTCAGCAAAATTCTGACGTTCTGCAATTCACTCAGAAATGGTGTCAAACTGTTGCAAACGATCGACTGAAAGCTTTTTCGGTGGAAACAGATGGGTTTTTATCATGGGAAACAAAATTAGCCCTCGATGTTTGAACACCTTTTTTTGAAAAACTCCCTAAGCCGCGCGGTCACAATTTCAGCAAAAATCTGACGTTCTGCAATTCACTCAGAAATGGTGCCAAAGTGTTGCAAACGATCCCCTGAAAGCTTTTTCAGTGAAAACAGATGGGTTTTTATCATTGGAAATAGAATTAGCCCACAACGTCTGAACAACATTTTTTGAAAAAATCCCTAAGCCGCGCGGTCACAATTTCAGCAAAAATCTGACGTTCTGCAATTCCCTCAGAAATGGTGCCAAACTGTTGCAAACGATCGACTGAAAGCTTTTTCGGTGGAAACAGATGGGTTTTTATCATGCGAAACAGAATTAGCCCTCGACGTCTGAAAAACTTTTATTGAAAAAATCCCTAAGCCACGCGGTCACAATTTCAGCAAAAATCTGACGTTCTGCAATTCACTCAGAAATGGTGCCAAACTGTTGCAAACGATCGACTGAAAGCTTTTTCGGTGGAAACAGATGGGTTTTTATCATGGGAAACAGAATTAGCCCTCGACGTCTGAGCAACTTTTTTTGAAAAAATCCCTAAGCTGCGCGGTCACAATTTCAGCAAAAATCTGACGTTCTGCAATTCACTCAGAAATGGTGCCAAACTGCTGCAAACGATCCCCTGAAAGCTTTTTCGGTGAAAACAGATGGGTTTTTATCATGGGGAACAGAATTAGCCCTCGATGTTTGAACACCATTTTTTGAAAAAAACCCTAAGCCGCGCGGTCACAATTTCAGCAAAAATCTGACGTTCTGAAATTCACTCAGAAATGAAGCCAAACTGTTGCAAACGATCCCCTGAAAGCTTTTTCGGTGAAAACAGATGGGTTTTTATCATGGGAAACAGAATTAGCCCTCGATGTCTGAACACCATTTTTTAAAAAAAACCGTAAGCCGCGCGGTCACAATTTCAGCAAAAATCTGACGTTCTGCAATTCGCTCAGAAATGGTGCCAAACTGTTGCAAACGATCGACTGAAAGCTTTTTCGGTGGAAACAGATGGGTTTTTATCATGGGAAACAGAATTGGCCCTCGATGTCTGAACAACTTTTTTTGAAAAAATCCCTAAGCCGCGCGGTCAAAATTTCTAGCAAAAATCTGACGTTCTGCAATTCACTCAGAAATGGTGCCAAACTGTTGCAAACGATCGACTGAAAGCTTTTTGGTGGAAACAGATGGGTTTTTATCATGGGAAACAGAATTAGCCCTCGACGTCTGAGCAACTTTTTTTTAGAAAATCCCTAAGCCGCGGGGTCACAATTTCAGCAAAATTCTGACGTTCTGCAATTCACTCAGAAATGCTGCCAAACTGTTGCAAACGATCGACTGAAAGCTTTTTCGGTGGAAACAGATGGGTTTTTATCATGGGAAACAGAATTAGCCCTCGATGTCTGAACACCTTTTTTTGAAAAAATCCCTAAGCCGCGCGGTCACAATTTCAGCAAAAATCTGACGTTCTGCAATTCACTCAGAAATGCTGCCAAACTGTTGCAAACGATCCCCTGAAAGCTTTTTCAGTGAAAACAGATGGGTTTTTATCATGGGAAACAGAATTAGCCCTCGACGTCTGAAAAACTTTTATTGAAAAAATCCCTAAGCCACGCGGTCACAATTTCAGCAAAAATCTGACGTTCTGCAATTCACTCAGAAATGGTGCCAAACTGTTGCAAACGATCGACTGAAAGCTTTTTCGGTGGAAACAGATGGGTTTTTATCATGCGAAACAGAATTAGCCCTCGACGTCTGAGCAACTTTTTTTGAAAAAATCCCTAAGCCGCGCGGTCACAATTTCAGCAAAAATCTGACGTTCTGCAATTCACTCAGAAATGGTGCCAAACTGTTGCAAACGATCGACTGAAAGCTTTTTCGGTGGAAACAGATGGGTTTTTATCATGGGAAACAGAATTAGCCCTCGACGTCTGAACACCTTTTTTTGAAAAAATCCCTAAGCCGCGCGGTCACAATTTCAGCAAAAATCTGACGTTCTGCAATTCACTCAGAAATGGTGCCAAACTGTTGCAAACCATCCCCTGAAAGCTTTTTCGGTGGAAACAGATGGGTTTTTATCATGGGAACAGAATTAGCCCTCGACGTCTGAACAATTTTTTTTAAAAAAATCCCTAAGCCGCGCGGTCACAATTTCAGCAAAACTCTGACGTTCTGCAATTCACTCAGAAATGGTGCCAAACTGTTGCAAACGATCGACTGAAAGCTTTTTCGGTGGAAACAGATGGGTTTTTATCATGGGAAACAGAATTAGCCCTCGACGTCTGAACAACTTTTTTTGAAAAAATCCCTAAGCCGCGCGGTCACAATTTCAGCAAAAATCTGACGTTCTGCAATTCACTCAAAAATGCTGCCAAACTGTTGCAAACCATCCCCTGAAAGCTTTTTCGGTGAAAACAGATGGGTTTTTATCATGGGAAACAGAATTAGCCCTCGATGTCTGAACACCTTTTTTTGAAAAAATCCCTAAGCCGCGCGCGGTCACAATTTCAGCAAAAATCTGACGTTCTGCAATTCACTCAGAAATGGTGCCAAACTGTTGCAAACGATCGACTGAAAGCTTTTTCGGTGGAAACAGATGGGTTTTTATCATGCGAAACAGAATTAGCCCTCGACGTCTGAGCAACTTTTTTTGAAAAAATCCCTAAGCCGCGCGGTCACAATTTCAGCAAAAATCTGACGTTCTGCAATTCACTCAGAAATGCTGCCAAACTGTTGCAAACGATCGACTGAAAGCTTTTTCGGTGAAAACAGATGGGTTTTTATCATGGGAAACACAATTAGCCCTCGATGTCTGAACAACTTTTTTTGAAAAAATCCCTAAGCCGCGCGGTCACAATTTCTAGCAAAAATCTGACGTTCTGCAATTCACTCAGAAATGGTGCCAAACTGTTGCAAACGATCCCCTGAAAGCTTTTTCGGTGAAAACAGATGGGTTTTTATCATGGGAAACAGAATTAGCCCTCGATGTCTGAACACCATTTTTTGAAAAAAACCGTAAGCCGCGCGGTGACAATTTCAGCAAAAATCTGACGTTCTGCAATTCACTCAGAAATGGTGCCAAACTGTTGCAAACGATCGACTGAAAGCTTTTTCGGTGGAAACAGATGGGTTTTTATCATGGGAAACAGAATTAGCCCTCGATGTCTGAACAACATTTTTTTAGAAAATCCCTAAGCCGCGCGGTCACAATTTCAGCAAAATTCTGACGTTCTGCAATTCACTAAGAAATGGTGCCAAACTGTTGCAAACGATCGACTGAAAGCTTTTTCGGTGGAAACAGATGGGTTTTTATCATGGGAAACAAAATTAGCCCTCGATGTTTGAACACCTTTTTTTGAAAAAATCCCTAAGCCGCGCGGTCACAATTTCAGCAAAAATCTGACGTTCTGCAATTCACTCAGAAATGGTGCCAAACTGTTGCAAACGATCGACTGAAAGCTTTTTCGGTGGAAACAGATGGGTTTTTATCATGCGAAACAAAATTAACCCTCGATGTCTGAACACCTTTTTTTGAAAAAATGCCTAAGCCGCGCGGTCACAATTTCAGCAAAATTCTGACGTTCTGCAATTCACTCACAAAAGGTGCCAAAGTGTTGCTAACGATCCCCTAAAAGCTTTTTCGGTGGAAACAGATGGGTTTTTATCATGGGAAACAGAATTAGCCCTCGATGTCTCAACACCTTTTTTTGAAAAAATCCCTAAGCCGCGCGGTCACAATTTCAGCAAAATTCTGACGTTCTGCAATTCACTCAGAAATGGTGCCAAACTGTTGCAAACGATCGACTGAAAGCTTTTTCGGTGGAAACAGATGGGTTTTTATCATGGGAAACAGAATTAGCCCTCGACGTCTGAACAACATTTTTTGAAAAAATCCCTAAGCCGCGTGGTCACAATTTCAGCAAAATTCTGACGTTCTGCAATTCACTCAGAAATGGTGCCAAACTGTTGCAAACAATCGACTGAAAGCTTTTTTGGTGGAAACAGATGGGTTTTTATCATGCGAAACAAAATTAGCCCTTGATGTCTGAACACCTTTTTTTGAAAAAATCCCTAAACCGCGCGGTCACAATTTCAGCAAAAATCTGACGTTCTGCAATTCACTCAGAAATGGTGCCAAAGTGTTGCAAACGATCCCCTGAAAGCTTTTTCAGTGAAAACAGATGGGTTTTTATCATTGGAAATAGAATTAGCCCACAACGTCTGAACAACATTTTTTGAAAAAATCCCTAAGCCGCGTGGTCACAATTTCAGCAAAAATCTGACGTTCTGCAATTCACTCAGAAATGGTGCCAAACTGTTGCAAACGATCCCCTGAAAGCTTTTTTGGTGAAAACAGATGGGTTTTTATCATGGGGAACAGAATTAGCCCTCGATGTTTGAACACCATTTTTTGAAAAAAACCCTAAGCCGCGCGGTCACAATTTCAGCAAAAATCTGACGTTCTGAAATTCACTCAGAAATGGAGCCAAACTGTTGCAAACGATCCCCTGAAAGCTTTTTCGGTGAAAACAGATGGGTTTTTATCATGGGAAACAGAATTAGCCCTCGATGTCTGAACACCATTTTTTAAAAAAAACCGTAAGCCGCGCGGTCACAATTTCAGCAAAAATCTGACGTTCTGCAATTCACTCAGAAATGGTGCCAAACTGTTGCAAACGATCGACTGAAAGCTTTTTCGGTGGAAACAGATGGGTTTTTATCATGGGAAACAGAATTGGCCCTCGATGTCTGAACAACTTTTTTTGAAAAAATCCCTAAGCTGCGCGGTCACAATTTCTAGCAAAAATCTGACGTTCTGCAATTCACTCAGAAATGGTGCCAAACTGTTGCAAACGATCGACTGAAAGTTTTTTGGTGGAAACAGATGGGTTTTTATCATGGGAAACAGAATTAGCCCTCGACGTCTGAGCAACTTTTTTTTAGAAAATCCCTAAGCCGCGGGGTCACAATTTCAGCAAAATTCTGACGTTCTGCAATTCACTCAGAAATGGTGCCAAACTGTTGCAAACGATCGACTGAAAGTTTTTTGGTGGAAACAGATGGGTTTTTATCATGGGAAACAGAATTAGCCCTCGACGTCTGAGCAACTTTTTTTTAGAAAATCCCTAAGCCGCGGGGTCACAATTTCAGCAAAATTCTGACGTTCTGCAATTCACTCAGAAATGCTGCCAAACTGTTGCAAACGATCGACTGAAAGCTTTTTCGGTGGAAACAGATGGGTTTTTATCATGGGAAACAGAATTAGCCCTCGATGTCTGAACACCTTTTTTTGAAAAAATCCCTAAGCCGCGCGGTCACAATTTCAGCAAAAATCTGACGTTCTGAAATTCACTCAGAAATGGAGCCAAACTGTTGCAAACGATCCCCTGAAAGCTTTTTCGGTGAAAACAGATGGGTTTTTATCATGGGAAACAGAATTAGCCCTCGATGTCTGAACACCATTTTTTAAAAAAAACCGTAAGCCGCGCGGTCACAATTTCAGCAAAAATCTGACGTTCTGCAATTCACTCAGAAATGGTGCCAAACTGTTGCAAACGATCGACTGAAAGCTTTTTCGGTGGAAACAGATGGGTTTTTATCATGGGAAACAGAATTGGCCCTCGATGTCTGAACAACTTTTTTTGAAAAAATCCCTAAGCCGCGCGGTCAAAATTTCTAGCAAAAATCTGACGTTCTGCAATTCACTCAGAAATGGTGCCAAACTGTTGCAAACGATCGACTGAAAGTTTTTTGGTGGAAACAGATGGGTTTTTATCATGGGAAACAGAATTAGCCCTCGACGTCTGAGCAACTTTTTTTTAGAAAATCCCTAAGCCGCGGGGTCACAATTTCAGCAAAATTCTGACGTTCTGCAATTCACTCAGAAATGGTGCCAAACTGTTGCAAACGATCGACTGAAAGTTTTTTGGTGGAAACAGATGGGTTTTTATCATGGGAAACAGAATTAGCCCTCGACGTCTGAGCAACTTTTTTTTAGAAAATCCCTAAGCCGCGGGGTCACAATTTCTAGCAAAAATCTGACGTTCTGCAATTCACTCAGAAATGCTGCCAAACTGTTGCAAACGATCGACTGAAAGCTTTTTCGGTGGAAACAGATGGGTTTTTATCATGGGAAACAGAATTAGCCCTCGATGTCTGAACACCTTTTTTTGAAAAAATCCCTAAGCCGCGCGGTCACAATTTCAGCAAAAATCTGACGTTCTGCAATTCACTCAGAAATGCTGCCAAACTGTTGCAAACGATCCCCTGAAAGCTTTTTCGGTGGAAACAGATGGGTTTTTATCATGGGAAACAGAATTAGCCCTCGACGTCTGAAAAACTTTTATTGAAAAAATCCCTAAGCCACGCGGTCACAATTTCAGCAAAAATCTGACGTTCTGCAATTTACTCAGAAATGGTGCCAAACTGTTGCAAACGATCGACTGAAAGCTTTTTCGGTGGAAACAGATGGGTTTTTATCATGGGAAACAGAATTAGCCCTCGGCGTCTGAGCAACTTTTTTTGAAAAAATCCCTAAGCCGCGCGGTCACAATTTCAGCAAAAATCTGACGTTCTGCAATTCACTCAGAAATGGTGCCAAACTGTTGCAAACGATCGACTGAAAGCTTTTTCGGTGGAAACAGATGGGTTTTTATCATGGGAAACAGAATTAGCCCTCGACGTCTGAACACCTTTTTTTGAAATATCCCTAAGCCGCGCGGTCACAATTTCAGTAAAACTCTGACGTTCTGCAATTCACTCAGAAATGGTGCCAAACTGTTGCAAACGATCGACTGAAAGCTTTTTCGGTGGAAACAGATGGGTTTTTATCATGGGAAACAGAATTAGCCCTCGACGTCTGAACAACTTTTTTTGAAAAAATCCCTAAGCCGCGCGGTCACAATTTCAGCAAAAATCTGACGTTCTGCAATTCACTCAAAAATGCTGCCAAACTGTTGCAAACCATCCCCTGAAAGCTTTTTCGGTGAAAACAGATGGGTTTTTATCATGGGAAACAGAATTAGCCCTCGATGTCTGAACACCTTTTTTTGAAAAAATCCCTAAGCCGCGCGCAGTCACAATTTCAGCAAAAATCTGACGTTCTGCAATTCACTCAGAAATGGTGCCAAACTGTTGCAAACGATCGACTGAAAGCTTTTTCGGTGGAAACAGATGGATTTTTATCATGGGAAATAGAATTAGCCCTCGATGTCTGAACACCTTTTTTGAAAAAAACCCTAAGCTGCGCGGTCACAATTTCAGCAAAAATCTGACGTTCTGCAATTCACTCAGAAATGCTGCCAAACTGCTGCAAACGATCGACTGAAAGCTTTTTCGGTGAAAACAGATGGGTTTTTATCATGGGAAACAGAATTAGCCCTCGATGTCTGAACACCTTTTTTTGAAAAAATCCCTAATCCGCGCGGTCACAATTTCAGCAAAAATCTGACGTTCTGCAATTCACTCAGAAATGGTGCCAAACTGTTGCAAACGATCGACTGAAAACTTTTTTGGTGGAAACAGATGGGTTTTTATCATGCGAAACAGAATTAGCCCTCGACGTCTGAGCAACTTTTTTTGAAAAAATCCCTAAGCCGCGCGGTCACAATTTCAGCAAAAATCTGACGTTCTGCAATTCACTCAGAAATGCTGCCAAACTGTTGCAAACGATCGACTGAAAGCTTTTTCGGTGGAAACAGATGGGTTTTTATCATGGGAAACAGAATTAGCCCTTGATGTCTGAACACCTTTTTTTGAAAAAATCCCTAAGCCGCGCGGTCACAATTTCAGCAAAAATCTGACGTTCTGCAATTCACTCAGAAATGGTGCCAAACTGTTGCAAACGATCTACTGAAAGCTCTTTCGGTGGAAACAGATGGGTTTTTATCATGGGAAACAGAATTAGCCCTCGACGTCTGAAGAACTTTTTTTTGAAAAAATCCCTAAGCCGCGCGGTCACAATTTCAGCAAAAATCTGACGTTCTGCAATTCACTCAGAAATGGTGCCAAACTGTTGCAAACGATCGACTGAAAGCTTTTTCGGTGGAAACAGATGGGTTTTTATCATGGGAAACAGAATTAGCCCTCGATGTCTGAACACCTTTTTTTGAAAAAATCCCTAAGCCGCGCGGTCACAATTTCAGCAAAAATCTGACGTTCTGCAATTCACTCAGAAATGGTGCCAAACTGTTGCAAACGATCGACTGAAAGCTTTTGCGGTGGAAACAGATGGGTTTTTATCATGGGAAACAGAATTAGCCCTCGACGTCTGAACAACATTTTTTGAAAAAATCCCTAAGCCGCGCGGTCACAATTTCAGCAAAACTCTGACGTTCTGCAATTCACTCAAAAATGCTGCCAAACTGTTGCAAACCATCCCCTGAAAGCTTTTTCGGTGAAAACAGATGGGTTTTTATCATGGGAAACAGAATTAGCCCTCGATGTCTGAACACCTTTTTTTGAAAAAATCCCTAAGCCGCGCGCGGTAACAATTTCAGCAAAAATCTGACGTTCTGCAATTCACTCAGAAATGGTGCCAAACTGTTGCAAACGATCGACTGAAAGCTTTTTCGGTGGAAACAGATGGGTTTTTATCATGGGAAACAGAATTAGCTCTCGATGTCTGAACACCTTTTTTGAAAAAAACCCTAAGCTGCGCGGTCACAATTTCAGCAAAAATCTGACGTTCTGCAATTCACTCAGAAATGCTGCCAAACTGCTGCAAACGATCCCCTGAAAGCTTTTTCGGTGAAAACAGATGGGTTTTTATCATGGGAAACAGAATTAGCCCTCGATGTCTGAACACCTTTTTTTGAAAAAATCCCTAATCCGCGCGGTCACAATTTCAGCAAAAATCTGACGTTCTGCAATTCACTCAGAAATGGTGCCAAACTGTTGCAAACGATCGACTGAAAACTTTTTTGGTGGAAACAGATGGGTTTTTATCATGCGAAACAGAATTAGCCCTCGATGTCTGAGCAACTTTTTTTGAAAAAATCCCTAAGCCGCGCGGTCACAATTTCAGCAAAAATCTGACGTTCTGCAATTCACTCAGAAATGGTGCCAAACTGTTGCAAACGATCTACTGAAAGCTCTTTCGGTGGAAACAGATGGGTTTTTATCATGGGAAACAGAATTAGCCCTCGACGTCTGAAGAACTTTTTTTTGAAAAAATCCCTAAGCCGCGCGGTCACAATTTCAGCAAAAATCTGACGTTCTGCAATTCACTCAGAAATGGTGCCAAACTGTTGCAAACGATCGACTGAAAGCTTTTTCGGTGGAAACAGATGGGTTTTTATCATGGGAAACAGAATTAGCCCTCGATGTCTGAACACCTTTTTTTTGAAAAAATCCCTAAGCCGCGCGGTCACAATTTCAGCAAAAATCTGACGTTCTGCAATTCACTCAGAAATGGTGCCAAACTGTTGCAAACGATCGACTGAAAGCTTTTTCGGTGGAAACAGATGGGTTTTTATCATGGGAAACAGAATTAGCCCTCGACGTCTGAACAACATTTTTTGAAAAAATCCCTAAGCCGCGTGGTCACAATTTCAGCAAAATTCTGACGTTCTGCAATTCACTCAGAAATGGTGCCAAACTGTTGCAAACGATCGACTGAAAGCTTTTTCGGTGGAAACAGATGGGTTTTTATCATGGGAAACAAAATTAGCCCTCGATGTCTGAACACCTTTTTTTGAAAAAATCCCTAAGCCGCGCGGTCACAATTTCAGCAAAAATCTGACGTTCTGCAATTCACTCAGAAATGGTGCCAAAGTGTTGCAAACGATCCCCTGAAAGCTTTTTCAGTGAAAACAGATGGGTTTTTATCATTGGAAATAGAATTAGCCCACAACGTCTGAACAACATTTTTTGAAAAAATCCCTAAGCCGCGCGGTCACAATTTCAGCAAAAATCTGACGTTCTGCAATTCACTCAGAAATGGTGCCAAACTGTTGCAAACCATCCCCTGAAAGCTTTTTCGGTGGAAACAGATGGGTTTTTATCATGGGAACAGAATTAGCCCTCGACGTCTGAACAATTTTTTTTAAAAAAATCCCTAAGCCGCGCGGTCACAATTTCAGCAAAACTCTGACGTTCTGCAATTCATTCAGAAATGGTGCCAAACTGTTGCAAACGATCGACTGAAAGCTTTTTCGGTGGAAACAGATGGGTTTTTATCATGGGAAACAGAATTAGCCCTCGACGTCTGAAGAACTTTTTTTTGAAAAAATCCCTAAGCCGCGCGGTCACAATTTCAGCAAAAATCTGACGTTCTGCAATTCACTCAGAAATGGTGCCAAACTGTTGCAAACGATCTACTGAAAGCTTTTTCGGTGGAAACAGATGGGTTTTTATCATGGGAAACAGAATTAGCCCTCGACGTCTGAAGAACTTTTTTTTGAAAAAATCCCTAAGCCGCGCGGTCACAATTTCAGCAAAAATCTGACGTTCTGCAATTCACTCAGAAATGGTGCCAAACTGTTGCAAACGATCGACTGAAAGCTTTTTCGGTGGAAACAGATGGGTTTTTATCATGGGAAACAGAATTAGCCCTCGATGTCTGAACACCTTTTTTTGAAAAAATCCCTAAGCCGCGCGGTCACAATTTCAGCAAAAATCTGACGTTCTGCAATTCACTCAGAAATGGTGCCAAACTGTTGCAAACGATCAACTGAAAGCTTTTTCGGTGGAAACAGATGGGTTTTTATCATGGGAAACAGAATTAGCCCTCGACGTCTGAACAACATTTTTTGAAAAAATCCCTAAGCCGCGTGGTCACAATTTCAGCAAAATTCTGACGTTCTGCAATTCACTCAGAAATGGTGCCAAACTGTTGCAAACGATCGACTGAAAGCTTTTTCGGTGGAAACAGATGGGTTTTTATCATGGGAAACAAAATTAGCCCTCGATGTCTGAACACCTTTTTTTGAAAAAATCCCTAAGCCGCGCGGTCACAATTTCAGCAAAAATCTGACGTTCTGCAATTCACTCAGAAATGGTGCCAAAGTGTTGCAAACGATCCCCTGAAAGCTTTTTCAGTGAAAACAGATGGGTTTTTATCATTGGAAATAGAATTAGCCCACAACGTCTGAACAACATTTTTTGAAAAAATCCCTAAGCCGCGCGGTCACAATTTCAGCAAAAATCTGACGTTCTGCAATTCACTCAGAAATGGTGCCAAACTGTTGCAAACCATCCCCTGAAAGCTTTTTCGGTGGAAACAGATGGGTTTTTATCATGGGAACAGAATTAGCCCTCGACGTCTGAACAATTTTTTTTTAAAAAATCCCTAAGCCGCGCGGTCACAATTTCAGCAAAACTCTGACGTTCTGCAATTCATTCAGAAATGGTGCCAAACTGTTGCAAACGATCGACTGAAAGCTTTTTCGGTGGAAACAGATGGGTTTTTATCATGGGAAACAGAATTAGCCCTCGACGTCTGAACAACTTTTTTTGAAAAAATCCCTAAGCCGCGCGGTCACAATTTCAGCAAAAATCTGACGTTCTGCAATTCACTCAAAAATGCTGCCAAACTGTTGCAAACCATCCCCTGAAAGCTTTTTCGGTGAAAACAGATGGGTTTTTATCATGGGAAACAGAATTAGCCCTCGATGTCTGAACACCTTTTTTTGAAAAAATCCCTAAGCCGCGCGGTCACAATTTCAGCAAAAATCTGACGTTCTGCAATTCACTCAGAAATGGTGCCAAACTGTTGCAAACGATCGACTGAAAGCTTTTTCGGTGGAAACAGATGGGTTTTTATCATGGGAAACAGAATTAGCCCTCGATGTCTGAACACCTTTTTTTGAAAAAATCCCTAAGCCGCGCGGTCACAATTTCAGCAAAAATCTGACGTTCTGCAATTCACTCAGAAATGGTGCCAAACTGTTGCAAACGATCAACTGAAAGCTTTTTCGGTGGAAACAGATGGGTTTTTATCATGGGAAACAGAATTAGCCCTCGACGTCTGAACAACATTTTTTGAAAAAATCCCTAAGCCGCGTGGTCACAATTTCAGCAAAATTCTGACGTTCTGCAATTCACTCAGAAATGGTGCCAAACTGTTGCAAACGATCGACTGAAAGCTTTTTCGGTGGAAACAGATGGGTTTTTATCATGGGAAACAAAATTAGCCCTCGATGTCTGAACACCTTTTTTTGAAAAAATCCCTAAGCCGCGCGGTCACAATTTCAGCAAAAATCTGACGTTCTGCAATTCACTCAGAAATGGTGCCAAAGTGTTGCAAACGATCCCCTGAAAGCTTTTTCAGTGAAAACAGTTGGGTTTTTATCATTGGAAATAGAATTAGCCCACAACGTCTGAACAACATTTTTTGAAAAAATCCCTAAGCCGCGCGGTCACAATTTCAGCAAAAATCTGACGTTCTGCAATTCACTCAGAAATGGTGCCAAACTGTTACAAACGATCTACTGAAAGCTCTTTCGGTGGAAACAGATGGGTTTTTATCATGGGAAACAGAATTAGCCCTCGACGTCTGAAGAACTTTTTTTTGAAAAAATCCCTAAGCCGCGCGGTCACAATTTCAGCAAAAATCTGACGTTCTGCAATTCACTCAGAAATGGTGCCAAACTGTTGCAAACGATCGACTGAAAGCTTTTTCGGTGGAAACAGATGGGTTTTTATCATGGGAAACAGAATTAGCCCTCGATGTCTGAACACCTTTTTTTGAAAAAATCCCTAAGCCGCGCGGTCACAATTTCAGCAAAAATCTGACGTTCTGCAATTCACTCAGAAATGGTGCCAAACTGTTGCAAACGATCAACTGAAAGCTTTTTCGGTGGAAACAGATGGGTTTTTATCATGGGAAACAGAATTAGCCCTCGACGTCTGAACAACATTTTTTGAAAAAATCCCTAAGCCGCGTGGTCACAATTTCAGCAAAATTCTGACGTTCTGCAATTCACTCAGAAATGGTGCCAAACTGTTGCAAACGATCGACTGAAAGCTTTTTCGGTGGAAACAGATGGGTTTTTATCATGGGAAACAAAATTAGCCCTTGATGTCTGAACACCTTTTTTTGAAAAAATCCCTAAGCCGCGCGGTCACAATTTCAGCAAAAATCTGACGTTCTGCAATTCACTCAGAAATGGTGCCAAAGTGTTGCAAACGATCCCCTGAAAGCTTTTTCAGTGAAAACAGATGGGTTTTTATCATTGGAAATAGAATTAGCCCACAACGTCTGAACAACATTTTTTGAAAAAATCCCTAAGCCGCGCGGTCACAATTTCAGCAAAAATCTGACGTTCTGCAATTCACTCAGAAATGGTGCCAAACTGTTGCAAACCATCCCCTGAAAGCTTTTTCGGTGGAAACAGATGGGTTTTTATCATGGGAACAGAATTAGCCCTCGACGTCTGAACAATTTTTTTTAAAAAAATCCCTAAGCCGCGCGGTCACAATTTCAGCAAAACTCTGACGTTCTGCAATTCATTCAGAAATGGTGCCAAACTGTTGCAAACGATCGACTGAAAGCTTTTTCGGTGGAAACAGATGGGTTTTTATCATGGGAAACAGAATTAGCCCTCGACGTCTGAACAACATTTTTTGAAAAAATCCCTAAGCCGCGTGGTCACAATTTCAGCAAAATTCTGACGTTCTGCAATTCACTCAGAAATGGTGCCAAACTGTTGCAAACGAGCGACTGAAAGCTTTTTCGGTGGAAACAGATGGGTTTTTATCATGGGAAACAAAATTAGCCCTCGATGTCTGAACACCTTTTTTTGAAAAAATCCCTAAGCCGCGCGGTCACAATTTCAGCAAAAATCTGACGTTCTGCAATTCACTCAGAAATGGTGCCAAAGTGTTGCAAACGATCCCCTGAAAGCTTTTTCAGTGAAAACAGATGGGTTTTTATCATTGGAAATAGAATTAGCCCACAACGTCTGAACAACATTTTTTGAAAAAATCCCTAAGCCGCGCGGTCACAATTTCAGCAAAAATCTGACGTTCTGCAATTCACTCAGAAATGGTGCCAAACTGTTGCAAACGATCTACTGAAAGCTCTTTCGGTGGAAACAGATGGGTTTTTATCATGGGAAACAGAATTAGCCCTCGACGTCTGAAGAACTTTTTTTTGAAAAAATCCCTAAGCCGCGCGGTCACAATTTCAGCAAAAATCTGACGTTCTGCAATTCACTCAGAAATGGTGCCAAACTGTTGCAAACGATCGACTGAAAGCTTTTTCGGTGGAAACAGATGGGTTTTTATCATGGGAAACAGAATTAGCCCTCGATGTCTGAACACCTTTTTTTGAAAAAATCCCTAAGCCGCGCGGTCACAATTTCAGCAAAAATCTGACGTTCTGCAATTCACTCAGAAATGGTGCCAAACTGTTGCAAACGATCAACTGAAAGCTTTTTCGGTGGAAACAGATGGGTTTTTATCATGGGAAACAGAATTAGCCCTCGACGTCTGAACAACATTTTTTGAAAAAATCCCTAAGCCGCGTGGTCACAATTTCAGCAAAATTCTGACGTTCTGCAATTCACTCAGAAATGGTGCCAAACTGTTGCAAACGATCGACTGAAAGCTTTTTCGGTGGAAACAGATGGGTTTTTATCATGGGAACAGAATTAGCCCTCGACGTCTGAACAATTTTTTTTAAAAAAATCCCTAAGCCGCGCGGTCACAATTTCAGCAAAACTCTGACGTTCTGCAATTCATTCAGAAATGGTGCCAAACTGTTGCAAACGATCGACTGAAAGCTTTTTCGGTGGAAACAGATGGGTTTTTATCATGGGAAACAGAATTAGCCCTCGACGTCTGAACAACTTTTTTTGAAAAAATCCCTAAGCCGCGCGGTCACAATTTCAGCAAAAATCTGACGTTCTGCAATTCACTCAAAAATGCTGCCAAACTGTTGCAAACCATCCCCTGAAAGCTTTTTCGGTGAAAACAGATGGGTTTTTATCATGGGAAACAGAATTAGCCCTCGATGTCTGAACACCTTTTTTTGAAAAAATCCCTAAGCCGCGCGCGGTCACAATTTCAGCAAAAATCTGACGTTCTGCAATTCACTCAGAAATGGTGCCAAACTGTTGCAAACGATCGACTGAAAGCTTTTTCGGTGGAAACAGATGGGTTTTTATCATGGGAAACAGAATTAGCCCTCGATGTCTGAACACCTTTTTTGAAAAAAACCCTAAGCCGCGCGGTCACAATTTCAGCAAAAATCTGACGTTCTGCAATTCACTCAGAAATGCTGCCAAACTGCTGCAAACGATCCCCTGAAAGCTTTTTCGGTGGAAACAGATGGGTTTTTATCATGGGAAACAGAATTAGCCCTCGACGTCTGAGCAACTTTTTTTGAAAAAATCCCTAAGCTGCGCGGTCACAATTTCAGCAAAAATCTGACGTTCTGCAATTCACTCAGAAATGCTGCCAAACTGCTGCAAACGATCCCCTGAAAGCTTTTTCGGTGAAAACAGATGGGTTTTTATCATGGGAAACAGAATTAGACCTCGATGTCTGAACACCTTTTTTTGAAAAAATCCCTAATCCGCGCGGTCACAATTTCAGCAAAAATCTGACGTTCTGCAATTCACTCAGAAATGGTGCCAAACTGTTGCAAACGATCGACTGAAAACTTTTTTGGTGGAAACAGATGGGTTTTTATCATGCGAAACAGAATTAGCCCTCGACGTCTGAGCAACTTTTTTTGAAAAAATCCCTAAGCCGCGCGGTCACAATTTCAGCAAAAATCTGACGTTCTGCAATTCACTCAGAAATGGTGCCAAACTGTTGCAAACGATCGACTGAAAGCTTTTTCGGTGGAAACAGATGGGTTTTTATCATGGGAAACAGAATTAGCCCTCGACGTCTGAACAACCTTTTTTGAAAAAATCCCTAAGCCGCGCGGTCACAATTTCAGCAAAAATCTGACGTTCTGCAATTCACTCAAAAATGCTGCCAAACTGTTGCAAACCATCCCCTGAAAGCTTTTTCGGTGAAAACAGATGGGTTTTTATCATGGGAAACAGAATTAGCCCTCGATGTCTGAACACCTTTTTTTGAAAAAATCCCTAAGCCGCGCGCGGTCACAATTTCAGCAAAAATCTGACGTTCTGCAATTCACTCAGAAATGGTGCCAAACTGTTGCAAACGATCGACTGAAAGCTTTTTCGGTGGAAACAGATGGGTTTTTATCATGGGAAACAGAATTAGCTCTCGATGTCTGAACACCTTTTTTGAAAAAAACCCTAAGCTGCGCGGTCACAATTTCAGCAAAAATCTGACGTTCTGCAATTCACTCAGAAATGCTGCCAAACTGCTGCAAACGATCCCCTGAAAGCTTTTTCGGTGAAAACAGATGGGTTTTTATCATGGGAAACAGAATTAGCCCTCGATGTCTGAACACCTTTTTTTGAAAAAATCCCTAATCCGCGCGGTCACAATTTCAGCAAAAATCTGACGTTCTGCAATTCACTCAGAAATGGTGCCAAACTGTTGCAAACGATCGACTGAAAACTTTTTTGGTGGAAACAGATGGGTTTTTATCATGCGAAACAGAATTAGCCCTCGACGTCTGAAGAACTTTTTTTTGAAAAAATCCCTAAGCCGCGCGGTCACAATTTCAGCAAAAATCTGACGTTCTGCAATTCACTCAGAAATGGTGCCAAACTGTTGCAAACGATCGACTGAAAGCTTTTTCGGTGGAAACAGATGGGTTTTTATCATGGGAAACAGAATTAGCCCTCGATGTCTGAACACCTTTTTTTGAAAAAATCCCTAAGCCGCGCGGTCACAATTTCAGCAAAAATCTGACGTTCTGCAATTCACTCAGAAATGGTGCCAAACTGTTGCAAACGATCGACTGAAAGCTTTTTCGGTGGAAACAGATGGGTTTTTATCATGGGAAACAGAATTAGCCCTCGACGTCTGAACAACATTTTTTGAAAAAATCCCTAAGCCGCGTGGTCACAATTTCAGCAAAATTCTGACGTTCTGCAATTCACTCAGAAATGGTGCCAAACTGTTGCAAACGATCGACTGAAAGCTTTTTCGGTGGAAACAGATGGGTTTTTATCATGGGAAACAAAATTAGCCCTCGATGTCTGAACACCTTTTTTTGAAAAAATCCCTAAGCCGCGCGGTCACAATTTCAGCAAAAATCTGACGTTCTGCAATTCACTCAGAAATGGTGCCAAAGTGTTGCAAACGATCCCCTGAAAGCTTTTTCAGTGAAAACAGATGGGTTTTTATCATTGGAAATAGAATTAGCCCACAACGTCTGAACAACATTTTTTGAAAAAATCCCTAAGCCGCGCGGTCACAATTTCAGCAAAAATCTGACGTTCTGCAATTCACTCAGAAATGGTGCCAAACTGTTGCAAACCATCCCCTGAAAGCTTTTTCGGTGAAAACAGATGGGTTTTTATCATGGGAAACAGAATTAGCCCTCGATGTCTGAACACCTTTTTTTGAAAAAATCCCTAATCCGCGCGGTCACAATTTCAGCAAAAATCTGACGTTCTGCAATTCACTCAGAAATGGTGCCAAACTGTTGCAAACGATCGACTGAAAACTTTTTTGGTGGAAACAGATGGGTTTTTATCATGCGAAACAGAATTAGCCCTCGACGTCTGAAGAACTTTTTTTTGAAAAAATCCCTAAGCCGCGCGGTCACAATTTCAGCAAAAATCTGACGTTCTGCAATTCACTCAGAAATGGTGCCAAACTGTTGCAAACGATCGACTGAAAGCTTTTTCGGTGGAAACAGATGGGTTTTTATCATGGGAAACAGAATTAGCCCTCGATGTCTGAACACCTTTTTTTGAAAAAATCCCTAAGCCGCGCGGTCACAATTTCAGCAAAAATCTGACGTTCTGCAATTCACTCAGAAATGGTGCCAAACTGTTGCAAACGATCGACTGAAAGCTTTTTCGGTGGAAACAGATGGGTTTTTATCATGGGAAACAGAATTAGCCCTCGACGTCTGAACAACATTTTTTGAAAAAATCCCTAAGCCGCGTGGTCACAATTTCAGCAAAATTCTGACGTTCTGCAATTCACTCAGAAATGGTGCCAAACTGTTGCAAACGATCGACTGAAAGCTTTTTCGGTGGAAACAGATGGGTTTTTATCATGGGAAACAAAATTAGCCCTCGATGTCTGAACACCTTTTTTTGAAAAAATCCCTAAGCCGCGCGGTCACAATTTCAGCAAAAATCTGACGTTCTGCAATTCACTCAGAAATGGTGCCAAAGTGTTGCAAACGATCCCCTGAAAGCTTTTTCAGTGAAAACAGATGGGTTTTTATCATTGGAAATAGAATTAGCCCACAACGTCTGAACAACATTTTTTGAAAAAATCCCTAAGCCGCGCGGTCACAATTTCAGCAAAAATCTGACGTTCTGCAATTCACTCAGAAATGGTGCCAAACTGTTGCAAACCATCCCCTGAAAGCTTTTTCGGTGAAAACAGATGGGTTTTTATCATGGGAACAGAATTAGCCCTCGACGTCTGAGCAACTTTTTTTGAAAAAATCCCTAAGCCGCGCGGTCACAATTTCAGCAAAAATCTGACGTTCTGCAATTCACTCAGAAATGGTGCCAAACTGTTGCAAACGATCGACTGAAAGCTTTTTCGGTGGAAACAGATGGGTTTTTATCATGGGAAACAGAATTAGCCCTCGACGTCTGAACAACTTTTTTTGAAAAAATCCCTAAGCCGCGCGGTCACAATTTCAGCAAAAATCTGACGTTCTGCAATTCACTCAAAAATGCTGCCAAACTGTTGCAAACCATCCCCTGAAAGCTTTTTCGGTGAAAACAGATGGGTTTTTATCATGGGAAACAGAATTAGCCCTCGATGTCTGAACACCTTTTTTTGAAAAAATCCCTAAGCCGCGCGCGGTCACAATTTCAGCAAAAATCTGACGTTCTGCAATTCACTCAGAAATGGTGCCAAACTGTTGCAAACGATCGACTGAAAGCTTTTTCGGTGGAAACAGATGGGTTTTTATCATGGGAAACAGAATTAGCTCTCGATGTCTGAACACCTTTTTTGAAAAAAACCCTAAGCTGCGCGGTCACAATTTCAGCAAAAATCTGACGTTCTGCAATTCACTCAGAAATGCTGCCAAACTGCTGCAAACGATCCCCTGAAAGCTTTCTCGGTGAAAACAGATGGGTTTTTATCATGGGAAACAGAATTAGCCCTCGATGTCTGAACACCTTTTTTTGAAAAAATCCCTAATCCGCGCGGTCACAATTTCAGCAAAAATCTGACGTTCTGCAATTCACTCAGAAATGGTGCCAAACTGTTGCAAACGATCGACTGAAAACTTTTTTGGTGGAAACAGATGGGTTTTTATCATGCGAAACAGAATTAGCCCTCGACGTCTGAGCAACTTTTTTTGAAAAAATCCCTAAGCCGCGCGGTCACAATTTCAGCAAAAATCTGACGTTCTGCAATTCACTCAGAAATGCTGCCAAACTGTTGCAAACGATCGACTGAAAGCTTTTTCGGTGGAAACAGATGGGTTTTTATCATGGGAAACAGAATTAGCCCTTGATGTCTGAACACCTTTTTTTGAAAAAATCCCTAAGCCGCGCGGTCACAATTTCAGCAAAAATCTGACGTTCTGCAATTCACTCAGAAATGGTGCCAAACTGTTGCAAACGATCTACTGAAAGCTCTTTCGGTGGAAACAGATGGGTTTTTATCATGGGAAACAGAATTAGCCCTCGACGTCTGAAGAACTTTTTTTTGAAAAAATCCCTAAGCCGCGCGGTCACAATTTCAGCAAAAATCTGACGTTCTGCAATTCACTCAGAAATGGTGCCAAACTGTTGCAAACGATCGACTGAAAGCTTTTTCGGTGGAAACAGATGGGTTTTTATCATGGGAAACAGAATTAGCCCTCGATGTCTGAACACCTTTTTTTGAAAAAATCCCTAAGCCGCGCGGTCACAATTTCAGCAAAAATCTGACGTTCTGCAATTCACTCAGAAATGGTGCCAAACTGTTGCAAACGATCGACTGAAAGCTTTTTCGGTGGAAACAGATGGGTTTTTATCATGGGAAACAGAATTAGCCCTCGACGTCTGAACAACATTTTTTGAAAAAATCCCTAAGCCGCGTGGTCACAATTTCAGCAAAATTCTGACGTTCTGCAATTCACTCAGAAATGGTGCCAAACTGTTGCAAACGATCGACTGAAAGCTTTTTCGGTGGAAACAGATGGGTTTTTATCATGGGAAACAAAATTAGCCCTCGATGTCTGAACACCTTTTTTTGAAAAAATCCCTAAGCCGCGCGGTCACAATTTCAGCAAAAATCTGACGTTCTGCAATTCACTCAGAAATGGTGCCAAAGTGTTGCAAACGATCCCCTGAAAGCTTTTTCAGTGAAAACAGATGGGTTTTTATCATTGGAAATAGAATTAGCCCACAACGTCTGAACAACATTTTTTGAAAAAATCCCTAAGCCGCGCGGTCACAATTTCAGCAAAAATCTGACGTTCTGCAATTCACTCAGAAATGGTGCCAAACTGTTGCAAACCATCCCCTGAAAGCTTTTTCGGTGAAAACAGATGGGTTTTTATCATGGGAACAGAATTAGCCCTCGACGTCTGAGCAACTTTTTTTGAAAAAATCCCTAAGCCGCGCGGTCACAATTTCAGCAAAAATCTGACGTTCTGCAATTCACTCAGAAATGGTGCCAAACTGTTGCAAACGATCGACTGAAAGCTTTTTCGGTGGAAACAGATGGGTTTTTATCATGGGAAACAGAATTAGCCCTCGACGTCTGAACAACTTTTTTTGAAAAAATCCCTAAGCCGCGCGGTCACAATTTCAGCAAAAATCTGACGTTCTGCAATTCACTCAAAAATGCTGCCAAACTGTTGCAAACCATCCCCTGAAAGCTTTTTCGGTGAAAACAGATGGGTTTTTATCATGGGAAACAGAATTAGCCCTCGATGTCTGAACACCTTTTTTTGAAAAAATCCCTAAGCCGCGCGCGGTCACAATTTCAGCAAAAATCTGACGTTCTGCAATTCACTCAGAAATGGTGCCAAACTGTTGCAAACGATCGACTGAAAGCTTTTTCGGTGGAAACAGATGGGTTTTTATCATGGGAAACAGAATTAGCCCTCGACGTCTGAACACCTTTTTTTGAAAAAATCCCTAAGCCGCGCGGTCACAATTTCAGCAAAAATCTGACGTTCTGCAATTCACTCAGAAATGGTGCCAAAGTGTTGCAAACGATCCCCTGAAAGCTTTTTCAGTGAAAACAGATGGGTTTTTATCATTGGAAATAGAATTAGCTCACAACGTCTGAACAACATTTTTTGAAAAAATCCGTAAGCCGCGCGGTCACAATTTCAGCAAAAATCTGACGTTCTGCAATTCACTCAGAAATGGTGCCAAACTGTTGCAAACCATCCCCTGAAAGCTTTTTCGGTGAAAACAGATGGGTTTTTATCATGGGAACAGAATTAGCCCTCGACGTCTGAACAATTTTTTTTAAAAAAATTCCCAAGGCGGGCGGTCACAATTTCAGCAAAACTCTGACGTTCTGCAATTCATTCAGAAATGGTGCCAAACTGTTGCAAACGATCGACTGAAAGCTTTTTCGGTGGAAACAGATGGGTTTTTATCATGGGAAACAGAATTAGCCCTCGACGTCTGAACAACATTTTTTGAAAAAATCCCTAAGCCGCGTGGTCACAATTTCAGCAAAATTCTGACGTTCTGCAATTCACTCAGAAATGGTGCCAAACTGTTGCAAACGATCGACTGAAAGCTTTTTCGGTGGAAACAGATGGGTTTTTATCATGGGAAACAAAATTAGCCCTCGATGTCTGAACAACATTTTTTGAAAAAATCCCTAAGCCGCGCGGTCACAATTTCAGCAAAAATCTGACGTTCTGCAATTCACTCAGAAATGGTGCCAAACTGTTGCAAACCATCCCCTGAAAGCTTTTTCGGTGGAAAGAGATGGGTTTTTATCATGGGAACAGAATTAGCCCTCGACGTCTGAACAATTTTTTTAAAAAAAATCCCTAAGCCGCGCGGTCACAATTTCAGCAAAACTCTGACGTTCTGCAATTCATTCAGAAATGGTGCCAAACTGTTGCAAACGATCGACTGAAAGCTTTTTCGGTGGAAACAGATGGGTTTTTATCATGGGAAACAGAATTAGCCCTCGACGTCTGAACACCTTTTTTTGAAAAAATCCCTAAGCCGCGCGGTCACAATTTCAGCAAAAATCTGACGTTCTGCAATTCACTCAAAAATGCTGCCAAACTGTTGCAAACCATCCCCTGAAAGCTTTTTCGGTGAAAACAGATGGGTTTTTATCATGGGAAACAGAATTAGCCCTCGATGTCTGAACACCTTATTTTGAAAATATCCCTAAGCCGCGCGCGGTCACAATTTCAGCAAAAATCTGACGTTCTGCAATTCACTCAGAAATGGTGCCAAACTGTTGCAAACGATCGACTGAAAGCTTTTTCGGTGGAAACAGATGGGTTTTTATCATGGGAAACAGAATTAGCCCTCGATGTCTGAACACCTTTTTTGAAAAAAACCCTAAGCCGCGCGGTCACAATTTCAGCAAAAATCTGACGTTCTGCAATTCACTCAGAAATGCTGCCAAACTGCTGCAAACGATCCCCTGAAAGCTTTTTCGGTGGAAACAGATGGGTTTTTATCATGGGAAACAGAATTAGCCCTCGACGTCTGAACAACATTTTTTGAAAAAATCCCTAAGCCGCGCGGTCACAATTTCAGCAAAAATCTGACGTTCTGCAATTCACTCAGAAATGGTGCCAAACTGTTGCAAACGATCGACTGAAAGCTTTTTCGGTGGAAACAGATGGGTTTTTATCATGGGAAACAGAATTAGCCCTCGACGTCTGAACAACATTTTTTGAAAAAATCCCTAAGCCGCGTGGTCACAATTTCAGCAAAATTCTGACGTTCTGCAATTCACTCAGAAATGGTGCCAAACTGTTGCAAACGATCGACTGAAAGCTTTTTCGGTGGAAACAGATGGGTTTTTATCATGGGAAACAAAATTAGCCCTCGATGTCTGAACACCTTTTTTTGAAAAAATCCCTAAGCCGCGCAGTCACAATTTCAGCAAAAATCTGACGTTCTGCAATTCACTCAGAAATGGTGCCAAAGTGTTGCAAACGATCCCCTGAAAGCTTTTTCAGTGAAAACAGATGGGTTTTTATCATTGGAAATAGAATTAGCTCACAACGTCTGAACAACATTTTTTGAAAAAATCCCTAAGCCGCGCGGTCACAATTTCAGCAAAAATCTGACGTTCTGCAATTCACTCAGAAATGGTGCCAAACTGTTGCAAACCATCCCCTGAAAGCTTTTTCGGTGAAAACAGATGGGTTTTTATCATGGGAACAGAATTAGCCCTCGACGTCTGAACAATTTTTTTTAAAAAAATCCCTAAGCCGCGCGGTCACAATTTCAGCAAAACTCTGACGTTCTGCAATTCATTCAGAAATGGTGCCAAACTGTTGCAAACGATCGACTGAAAGCTTTTTCGGTGGAAACAGATGGGTTTTTTTCATGGGAAACAGAATTAGCCCTTGATGTCTGAACACCTTTTTTTGAAAAAATCCCTAAGCCGCGCGGTCACAATTTCAGCAAAAATCTGACGTTCTGCAATTCACTCAGAAATGGTGCCAAACTGTTGCAAACGATCTACTGAAAGCTCTTTCGGTGGAAACAGATGGGTTTTTATCATGGGAAACAGAATTAGCCCTCGACGTCTGATGAACTTTTTTTTGAAAAAATCCCTAAGCCGCGCGGTCACAATTTCAGCAAAAATCTGACGTTCTGCAATTCACTCAGAAATGGTGCCAAACTGTTGCAAACGATCGACTGAAAGCTTTTTCGGTGGAAACAGATGGGTTTTTATCATGGGAAACAGAATTAGCCCTCGATGTCTGAACACCTTTTTTTGAAAAAATCCCTAAGCGGCGCGGTCACAATTTCAGCAAAAATCTGACGTTCTGCAATTCACTCAGAAATGGTGCCAAACTGTTGCAAACGATCGACTGAAAGCTTTTTCGGTGGAAACAGATGGGTTTTTATCATGGGAAACAGAATTAGCCCTCGACGTCTGAACAACATTTTTTGAAAAAATCCCTAAGCCGCGTGGTCACAATTTCAGCAAAATTCTGACGTTCTGCAATTCACTCAGAAATGGTGCAAAACTGTTGCAAACGATCGACTGAAAGCTTTTTCGGTGGAAACAGATGGGTTTTTATCATGGGAAACAAAATTAGCCCTCGATGTCTGAACAACATTTTTTGAAAAAATCCCTAAGCCGCGCGGTCACAATTTCAGCAAAAATCTGACGTTCTGCAATTCACTCAGAAATGGTGCCAAACTGTTGCAAACCATCCCCTGAAAGCTTTTTCGGTGGAAAGAGATGGGTTTTTATCATGGGAACAGAATTAGCCCTCGACGTCTGAACACCTTATTTTGAAAATATCCCTAAGCCGCGCGCGGTCACAATTTCAGCAAAAATCTGACGTTCTGCAATTCACTCAGAAATGGTGCCAAACTGTTGCAAACGATCGACTGAAAGCTTTTTCGGTGGAAACAGATGGGTTTTTATCATGGGAAACAGAATTAGCCCTCGATGTCTGAACACCTTTTTTGAAAAAAACCCTAAGCCGCGCGGTCACAATTTCAGCAAAAATCTGACGTTCTGCAATTCACTCAGAAATGCTGCCAAACTGCTGCAAACGATCCCCTGAAAGCTTTTTCGGTGGAAACAGATGGGTTTTTATCATGGGAAACAGAATTAGCCCCTGACGTCTGAACAACATTTTTTGAAAAAATCCCTAAGCCGCGCGGTCACAATTTCAGCAAAAATCTGACGTTCTGCAATTCACTCAGAAATGGTGCCAAACTGTTGCAAACGATCGACTGAAAGCTTTTTCGGTGGAAACAGATGGGTTTTTATCATGGGAAACAGAATTAGCCCTCGACGTCTGAACAACATTTTTTGAAAAAATCCCTAAGCCGCGTGGTCACAATTTCAGCAAAATTCTGACGTTCTGCAATTCACTCAGAAATGGTGCCAAACTGTTGCAAACGATCGACTGAAAGCTTTTTCGGTGGAAACAGATGGGTTTTTATCATGGGAAACAAAATTAGCCCTCGATGTCTGAACACCTTTTTTTGAAAAAATCCCTAAGCCGCGCAGTCACAATTTCAGCAAAAATCTGACGTTCTGCAATTCACTCAGAAATGGTGCCAAAGTGTTGCAAACGATCCCCTGAAAGCTTTTTCAGTGAAAACAGATGGGTTTTTATCATTGGAAATAGAATTAGCCCACAACGTCTGAACAACATTTTTTGAAAAAATCCCTAAGCCGCGCGGTCACAATTTCAGCAAAAATCTGACGTTCTGCAATTCACTCAGAAATGGTGCCAAACTGTTGCAAACCATCCCCTGAAAGCTTTTTCGGTGGAAACAGATGGGTTTTTATCATGGGAACAGAATTAGCCCTCGACGTCTGAACAATTTTTTTTTAAAAAATCCCTAAGCCGCGCGGTCACAATTTCAGCAAAACTCTGACGTTCTGCAATTCATTCAGAAATGGTGCCAAACTGTTGCAAACGATCGACTGAAAGCTTTTTCGGTGGAAACAGATGGGTTTTTTTCATGGGAAACAGAATTAGCCCTTGATGTCTGAACACCTTTTTTTGAAAAAATCCCTAAGCCGCGCGGTCACAATTTCAGCAAAAATCTGACGTTCTGCAATTCACTCAGAAATGGTGCCAAACTGTTGCAAACGATCTACTGAAAGCTCTTTCGGTGGAAACAGATGGGTTTTTATCATGGGAAACAGAATTAGCCCTCGACGTCTGAAGAACTTTTTTTTGAAAAAATCCCTAAGCCGCGCGGTCACAATTTCAGCAAAAATCTGACGTTCTGCAATTCACTCAGAAATGGTGCCAAACTGTTGCAAACGATCGACTGAAAGCTTTTTCGGTGGAAACAGATGGGTTTTTATCATGGGAAACAGAATTAGCCCTCGATGTCTGAACACCTTTTTTTGAAAAAATCCCTAAGCCGCGCGGTCACAATTTCAGCAAAAATCTGACGTTCTGCAATTCACTCAGAAATGGTGCCAAACTGTTGCAAACGATCGACTGAAAGCTTTTTCGGTGGAAACAGATGGGTTTTTATCATGGGAAACAGAATTAGCCCTCGATGTCTGAACACCTTTTTTTGAAAAAATCCCTAAGCCGCGCGGTCACAATTTCAGCAAAAATCTGACGTTCTGCAATTCACTCAGAAATGGTGCCAAACTGTTGCAAACGATCGACTGAAAGCTTTTTCGGTGGAAACAGATGGGTTTTTATCATGGGAAACAGAATTAGCCCTCGACGTCTGAACACCTTTTTTTGAAAAAATCCCTAAGCCGCGCGGTCACAATTTCAGCAAAAATCTGACGTTCTGCAATTCACTCAAAAATGCTGCCAAACTGTTGCAAACCATCCCCTGAAAGCTTTTTCGGTGAAAACAGATGGGTTTTTATCATGGGAAACAGAATTAGCCCTCGATGTCTGAACACCTTTTTTTGAAAAAATCCCTAAGCCGCGCGCGGTCACAATTTCAGCAAAAATCTGACGTTCTGCAATTCACTCAGAAATGGTGCCAAACTGTTGCAAACGATCGACTGAAAGCTTTTTCGGTGGAAACAGATGGTTTTTTTATCATGGGAAACAGAATTAGCCCTCGACGTCTGAACAACATTTTTTGAAAAAATCCCTAAGCCGCGTGGTCACAATTTCAGCAAAATTCTGACGTTCTGCAATTCACTCAGAAATGGTGCCAAACTGTTGCAAACGATCGACTGAAAGCTTTTTCGGTGGAAACAGATGGGTTTTTATCATGGGAAACAAAATTAGCCCTCGATGTCTGAACAACATTTTTTGAAAAAATCCCTAAGCCGCGCGGTCACAATTTCAGCAAAAATCTGACGTTCTGCAATTCACTCAGAAATGGTGCCAAACTGTTGCAAACCATCCCCTGAAAGCTTTTTCGGTGGAAACAGATGGGTTTTTATCATGGGAACAGAATTAGCCCTCGACGTCTGAACAATTTTTTTTAAAAAAATCCCTAAGCCGCGCGGTCACAATTTCAGCAAAACTCTGACGTTCTGCAATTCATTCAGAAATGGTGCCAAACTGTTGCAAACGATCGACTGAAAGCTTTTTCGGTGGAAACAGATGGGTTTTTATCATGGGAAACAGAATTAGCCCTCGACGTCTGAACACCTTTTTTTGAAAAAATCCCTAAGCCGCGCGGTCACAATTTCAGCAAAAATCTGACGTTCTGCAATTCACTCAAAAATGCTGCCAAACTTTTGCAAACCATCCCCTGAAAGCTTTTTCAGTGAAAACAGATGGGTTTTTATCATGGGAAACAGAATTAGCCCTCGATGTCTGAACACCTTTTTTTGAAAAAATCCCTAAGCCGCGCGCGGTCACAATTTCAGCAAAAATCTGACGTTCTGCAATTCACTCAGAAATGGTGCCAAACTGCTGCAAACGATCCCCTGAAAGCTTTTTCGGTGGAAACAGATGGGTTTTTATCATGGGAAACAGAATTAGCCCTCGACGTCTGAACAACATTTTTTGAAAAAATCCCTAAGCCGCGCGGTCACAATTTCAGCAAAAATCTGACGTTCTGCAATTCACTCAGAAATGGTGCCAAACTGTTGCAAACGATCGACTGAAACCTTTTTCGGTGGAAACAGATGGGTTTTTATCATGGGAAACAGAATTAGCCCTCGACGTCTGAACAACATTTTTTGAAAAAATCCCTAAGCCGCGTGGTCACAATTTCAGCAAAATTCTGACGTTCTGCAATTCACTCAGAAATGGTGCCAAACTGTTGCAAACGATCGACTGAAAGCTTTTTCGGTGGAAACAGATGGGTTTTTATCATGGGAAACAAAATTAGCCCTCGATGTCTGAACACCTTTTTTTGAAAAAATCCCTAAGCCGCGCGGTCACAATTTCAGCAAAAATCTGACGTTCTGCAATTCACTCAGAAATGGTGCCAAAGTGTTGCAAACGATCCCCTGAAAGCTTTTTCAGTGAAAACAGATGGGTTTTTATCATTGGAAATAGAATTAGCCCACAACGTCTGAACAACATTTTTTGAAAAAATCCCTAAGCCGCGCGGTCACAATTTCAGCAAAAATCTGACGTTCTGCAATTCACTCAGAAATGGTGCCAAACTGTTGCAAACCATCCCCTGAAAGCTTTTTCGGTGGATACAGATGGGTTTTTATCATGGGAACAGAATTAGCCCTCGACGTCTGAACAATTTTTTTTAAAAAAATCCCTAAGCCGCGCGGTCACAATTTCAGCAAATCTCTGACGTTCTGCAATTCATTCAGAAATGGTGCCAAACTGTTGCAAACGATCGACTGAAAGCTTTTTCGGTGGAAACAGATGGGTTTTTTTCATGGGAAACAGAATTAGCCCTTGATGTCTGAACACCTTTTTTTGAAAAAATCCCTAAGCCGCGCGGTCACAATTTCAGCAAAAATCTGACGTTCTGCAATTCACTCAGAAATGGTGCCAAACTGTTGCAAACGATCTACTGAAAGCTCTTTCGGTGGAAACAGATGGGTTTTTATCATGGGAAACAGAATTAGCCCTCGACGTCTGAAGAACTTTTTTTTGAAAAAATCCCTAAGCCGCGCGGTCACAATTTCAGCAAAAATCTGACGTTCTGCAATTCACTCAGAAATGGTGCCAAACTGTTGCAAACGATCGACTGAAAGCTTTTTCGGTGGAAACAGATGGGTTTTTATCATGGGAAACAGAATTAGCCCTCGATGTCTGAACACCTTTTTTTGAAAAAATCCCTAAGCCGCGCGGTCACAATTTCAGCAAAAATCTGACGTTCTGCAATTCACTCAGAAATGGTGCCAAACTGTTGCAAACGATCGACTGAAAGCTTTTTCGGTGGAAACAGATGGGTTTTTATCATGGGAAACAGAATTAGCCCTCGACGTCTGAACAACATTTTTTGAAAAAATCCCTAAGCCGCGCGGTCACAATTTCAGCAAAATTCTGACGTTCTGCAATTCACTCAGAAATGGTGCCAAACTGTTGCAAACGATCGACTGAAAGCTTTTTCGGTGGAAACAGATGGGTTTTTATCATGGGAAACAAAATTAGCCCTCGATGTCTGAACAACATTTTTTGAAAAAATCCCTAAGCCGCGCGGTCACAATTTCAGCAAAAATCTGACGTTCTGCAATTCACTCAGAAATGGTGCCAAACTGTTGCAAACCATCCCCTGAAAGCTTTTTCGGTGGAAACAGATGGGTTTTTATCATGGGAACAGAATTAGCCCTCGACGTCTGAACAATTTTTTTTAAAAAAATCCCTAAGCCGCGCGGTCACAATTTCAGCAAAACTCTGACGTTCTGCAATTCATTCAGAAATGGTGCCAAACTGTTGCAAACGATCGACTGAAAGCTTTTTCGGTGGAAACAGATGGGTTTTTATCATGGGAAACAGAATTAGCCCTCGACGTCTGAACACCTTTTTTTGAAAAAATCCCTAAGCCGCGCGGTCACAATTTCAGCAAAAATCTGACGTTCTGCAATTCACTCAAAAATGCTGCCAAACTGTTGCAAACCATCCCCTGAAAGCTTTTTCGGTGAAAACAGATGGGTTTTTATCATGGGAAACAGAATTAGCCCTCGATGTCTGAACACCTTTTTTTGAAAAAATCCCTAAGCCGCGCGCGGTCACAATTTCAGCAAAAATCTGACGTTCTGCAATTCACTCAGAAATGGTGCCAAACTGTTGCAAACGATCGACTGAAAGCTTTTTCGGTGGAAACAGATGGGTTTTTATCATGGGAAACAGAATTAGCCCTCGATGTCTGAACACCTTTTTTGAAAAAAACCCTAAGCCGCGCGGTCACAATTTCAGCAAAAATCTGACGTTCTGCAATTCACTCAGAAATGCTGCCAAACTGTTGCAAACGATCGACTGAAAGCTTTTTCGGTGGAAACAGATGGGTTTTTATCATGGGAAACAGAATTAGCCCTCGACGTCTGAACACCTTTTTTGAAAAAAACCCTAAGCCGCGCGGTCACAATTTCAGCAAAAATCTGACGTTCTGCAATTCACTCAGAAATGCTGCCAAACTGCTGCAAACGATCCCCTGAAAGCTTTTTCGGTGGAAACAGATGGGTTTTTATCATGGGAAACAGAATTAGCCCTCGACGTCTGAGCAACTTTTTTTGAAAAAATCCCTAAGCTGCGCGGTCACAATTTCAGCAAAAATCTGACGTTCTGCAATTCACTCAGAAATGCTGCCAAACTGCTGCAAACGATCCCCTGAAAGCTTTTTCGGTGAAAACAGATGGGTTTTTATCATGGGAAACAGAATTAGACCTCGATGTCTGAACACCTTTTTTTGAAAAAATCCCTAATCCGCGCGGTCACAATTTCAGCAAAAATCTGACGTTCTGCAATTCACTCAGAAATGGTGCCAAACTGTTGCAAACGATCGACTGAAAACTTTTTTGGTGGAAACAGATGGGTTTTTATCATGCGAAACAGAATTAGCCCTCGACGTCTGAGCAACTTTTTTTGAAAAAATCCCTAAGCCGCGCAGTCACAATTTCAGCAAAAATCTGACGTTCTGCAATTCACTCAGAAATGGTGCCAAACTGTTGCAAACGATCGACTGAAAGCTTTTTCGGTGGAAACAGATGGGTTTTTATCATGGGAAACAGAATTAGCCCTCGACGTCTGAACAACTTTTTTTGAAAAAATCCCTAAGCCGCGCGGTCACAATTTCAGCAAAAATCTGACGTTCTGCAATTCACTCAAAAATGCTGCCAAACTGTTGCAAACCATCCCCTGAAAGCTTTTTCGGTGAAAACAGATGGGTTTTTATCATGGGAAACAGAATTAGCCCTCGATGTCTGAACACCTTTTTTTGAAAAAAATCCCTAAGCCGCGCGCGGTCACAATTTCAGCAAAAATCTGACGTTCTGCAATTCACTCAGAAATGGTGCCAAACTGTTGCAAACGATCGACTGAAAGCTTTTTCGGTGGAAACAGATGGGTTTTTATCATGGGAAACAGAATTAGCTCTCGATGTCTGAACACCTTTTTTGAAAAAAACCCTAAGCTGCGCGGTCACAATTTCAGCAAAAATCTGACGTTCTGCAATTCACTCAGAAATGCTGCCAAACTGCTGCAAACGATCCCCTGAAAGCTTTTTCGGTGAAAACAGATGGGTTTTTATCATGGGAAACAGAATTAGCCCTCGATGTCTGAACACCTTTTTTTGAAAAAATCCCTAATCCGCGCGGTCACAATTTCAGCAAAAATCTGACGTTCTGCAATTCACTCAGAAATGGTGCCAAACTGTTGCAAACGATCGACCGAAAACTTTTTTGGTGGAAACAGATGGGTTTTTATCATGCGAAACAGAATTAGCCCTCGACGTCTGAGCAACTTTTTTTGAAAAAATCCCTAAGCCGCGCGGTCACAATTTCAGCAAAAATCTGACGTTCTGCAATTCACTCAGAAATGGTGCCAAATTGTTGCAAACGATCGACTGAAAGCTTTTTCGGTGGAAACAGATGGGTTTTTATCATGGGAAACAGAATTAGCCCTTGATGTCTGAACACCTTTTTTTGAAAAAATCCCTAAGCTGCGCGGTCACAATTTCAGCAAAAATCTGACGTTCTGCAATTCACTCAGAAATGGTGCCAAACTGTTGCAAACGATCTACTGAAAGCTCTTTCGGTGGAAACAGATGGGTTTTTATCATGGGAAACAGAATTAGCCCTCGACGTCTGAAGAACTTTTTTTTGAAAAAATCCCTAAGCCGCGCGGTCACAATTTCAGCAAAAATCTGACGTTCTGCAATTCACTCAGAAATGGTGCCAAACTGTTGCAAACGATCGACTGAAAGCTTTTTCGGTGGAAACAGATGGGTTTTTATCATGGGAAACAGAATTAGCCCTCGAAGTCTGAACACCTTTTTTTGAAAAAATCCCTAAGCCGCGCGGTCACAATTTCAGCAAAAATCTGACGTTCTGCAATTCACTCAGAAATGGTGCCAAACTGTTGCAAACGATCGACTGAAAGCTTTTTCGGTGGAAACAGATGGGTTTTTATCATGGGAAACAGAATTAGCCCTCGACGTCTGAACAACATTTTTTGAAAAAATCCCTAAGCCGCGTGGTCACAATTTCAGCAAAATTCTGACGTTCTGCAATTCACTCAGAAATGGTGCCAAACTGTTGCAAACGATCGACTGAAAGCTTTTTCGGTGGAAACAGATGGGTTTTTATCATGGGAAACAAAATTAGCCCTCGACGTCTGAACAACTTTTTTTGAAAAAATCCCTAAGCCGCGCGGTCACAATTTCAGCAAAAATCTGACGTTCTGCAATTCACTCAGAAATGGTGCCAAAGTGTTGCAAACGATCCCCTGAAAGCTTTTTCAGTGAAAACAGATGGGTTTTTATCATTGGAAATAGAATTAGCCCACAACGTCTGAACAACATTTTTTGAAAAAATCCCTAAGCAGCGCGGTCACAATTTCAGCAAAAATCTGACGTTCTGCAATTCACTCAGAAATGGTGCCAAACTGTTGCAAACCATCCCCTGAAAGCTTTTTCGGTGGAAACAGATGGGTTTTTATCATGGGAACAGAATTAGCCCTCGACGTCTGAACAATTTTTTTTAAAAAAATCCCTAAGCCGCGCGGTCACAATTTCAGCAAAACTCTGACGTTCTGCAATTCATTCAGAAATGGTGCCAAACTGTTGCAAACGATCGACTGAAAGCTTTTTCGGTGGAAACAGATGGGTTTTTATCATGGGAAACAGAATTAGCCCTTGATGTCTGAACACCTTTTTTTGAAAAAATCCCTAAGCCGCGCGGTCACAATTTCAGCAAAAATCTGACGTTCTGCAATTCACTCAGAAATGGTGCCAAACTGTTGGAAACGATCTACTGAAAGCTCTTTCGGTGGAAACAGATGGGTTTTTATCATGGGAAACAGAATTAGCCCTCGACGTCTGAAGAACTTTTTTTTGAAAAAATCCCTAAGCCGCGCGGTCACAATTTCAGCAAAAATCTGACGTTCTGCAATTCACTCAGAAATGGTGCCAAACTGTTGCAAACGATCGACTGAAAGCTTTTTCGGTGGAAACAGATGGGTTTTTATCATGGGAAACAGAATTAGCCCTCGATGTCTGAACACCTTTTTTTGAAAAAATCCCTAAGCCGCGCGGTCACAATTTCAGCAAAAATCTGACGTTCTGCAATTCACTCAGAAATGGTGCCAAACTGTTGCAAACGATCGACTGAAAGCTTTTTCGGTGGAAACAGATGGGTTTTTATCATGGGAAACAGAATTAGCCCTCGACGTCTGAACAACATTTTTTGAAAAAATCCCTAAGCCGCGTGGTCACAATTTCAGCAAAATTCTGACGTTCTGCAATTCACTCAGAAATGGTGCCAAACTGTTGCAAACGATCGACTGAAAGCTTTTTCGGTGGAAACAGATGGGTTTTTATCATGGGAAACAAAATTAGCCCTCGATGTCTGAACACCTTTTTTTGAAAAAATCCCTAAGCCGCGCGGTCACAATTTCAGCAAAAATCTGACGTTCTGCAATTCACTCAGAAATGGTGCCAAAGTGTTGCAAACGATCCCCTGAAAGCTTTTTCAGTGAAAACAGATGGGTTTTTATCATTGGAAATAGAATTAGCCCACAACATCTGAACAACATTTTTTGAAAAAATCCCTAAGCCGCGCGGTCACAATTTCAGCAAAAATCTGACGTTCTGCAATTCACTCAGAAATGGTGCCAAACTGTTGCAAACCATCCCCTGAAAGCTTTTTCGGTGGAAACAGATGGGTTTTTATCATGGGAACAGAATTAGCCCTCGACGTCTGAACAATTTTTTTTAAAAAAATCCCTAAGCCGCGCGGTCACAATTTCAGCAAAACTCTGACGTTCTGCAATTCATTCAGAAATGGTGCCAAACTGTTGCAAACGATCGACTGAAAGCTTTTTCGGTGGAAACAGATGGGTTTTTATCATGGGAAACAGAATTAGCCCTCGACGTCTGAACAACTTTTTTTGAAAAAATCCCTAAGCCGCGCGGTCACAATTTCAGCAAAAATCTGACGTTCTGCAATTCACTCAGAAATGGTGCCAAACTGCTGCAAACGATCCCCTGAAAGCTTTTTCGGTGGAAACAGATGGGTTTTTATCATGGGAAACAGAATTAGCCCTCGACGTCTGAGCAACTTTTTTTGAAAAAATCCCTAAGCTGCGCGGTCACAATTTCAGCAAAAATCTGACGTTCTGCAATTCACTCAGAAATGCTGCCAAACTGCTGCAAACGATCCCCTGAAAGCTTTTTCGGTGAAAACAGATGGGTTTTTATCATGGGAAACAGAATTAGACCTCGATGTCTGAACACCTTTTTTTGAAAAAATCCCTAATCCGCGCGGTCACAATTTCAGCAAAAATCTGACGTTCTGCAATTCACTCAGAAATGGTGCCAAACTGTTGCAAACGATCGACTGAAAACTTTTTTGGTGGAAACAGATGGGTTTTTATCATGCGAAACAGAATTAGCCCTCGACGTCTGAGCAACTTTTTTTGAAAAAATCCCTAAGCCGCGCGGTCACAATTTCAGCAAAAATCTGACGTTCTGCAATTCACTCAGAAATGCTGCCAAACTGTTGCAAACGATCGACTGAAAGCTTTTTCGGTGGAAACAGATGGGTTTTTATCATGGGAAACAGAATTAGCCCTTGATGTCTGAACACCTTTTTTTGAAAAAATCCCTAAGCCGCGCGGTCACAATTTCAGCAAAAATCTGACGTTCTGCAATTCACTCAGAAATGGTGCCAAACTGTTGCAAACGATCGACTGAAAGCTTTTTCGGTGGAAACAGATGGGTTTTTATCATGGGAAACAGAATTAGCCCTCGACGTCTGAACAACATTTTTTGAAAAAATCCCTAAGCCGCGTGGTCACAATTTCAGCAAAATTCTGACGTTCTGCAATTCACTCAGAAATGGTGCCAAACTGTTGCAAACGATCGACTGAAAGCTTTTTCGGTGGAAACAGATGGGTTTTTATCATGGGAAACAAAATTAGCCCTCGATGTCTGAACACCTTTTTTTGAAAAAATCCCTAAGCCGCGCGGTCACAATTTCAGCAAAAATCTGACGTTCTGGAATTCACTCAGAAATGGTGCCAAAGTGTTGCAAACGATCCCCTGAAAGCTTTTTCAGTGAAAACAGATGTGTTTTTATCATTGGAAATAGAATTAGCCCACAACGTCTGAACAACATTTTTTGAAAAAATCCCTAAGCCGCGCGGTCACAATTTCAGCAAAAATCTGACGTTCTGCAATTCACTCAGAAATGGTGCCAAACTGTTGCAAACGATCCCCTGAAAGCTTTTTCGGTGAAAACAGATGGGTTTTTATCATGGGGAACAGAATTAGCCCTCGATGTTTGAACACCATTTTTTGAAAAAAACCCTAAGCCGCGCGGTCACAATTTCAGCAAAAATCTGACGTTCTGCAATTCATTCAGAAATGGTGCCAAACTGTTGCAAACGATCCCCTGAAAGCTTTTTCGGTGGAAACAGATGGGTTTTTATCATGGGAAACAGAATTAGCCCTCGACGTCTGAACAACTTTTTTTGAAAAAATCCCTAAGCCGCGCGGTCAGAATTTCAGCAAAAATCTGACGTTCTGCAATTCACTCAGAAATGGTGCCAAACTGCTGCAAACGATCCCCTGAAAGCTTTTTCGGTGGAAACAGATGGGTTTTTATCATGGGAAACAGAATTAGCCCTCGACGTCTGAGCAACTTTTTTTGAAAAAATCCCTAAGCTGCGCGGTCACAATTTCAGCAAAAATCTGACGTTCTGCAATTCACTCAGAAATGCTGCCAAACTGCTGCAAACGATCCCCTGAAAGCTTTTTCGGTGAAAACAGATGGGTTTTTATCATGGGAAACAGAATTAGACCTCGATGTCTGAACACCTTTTTTTGAAAAAATCCCTAATCCGCGCGGTCACAATTTCAGCAAAAATCTGACGTTCTGCAATTCACTCAGAAATGGTGCCAAACTGTTGCAAACGATCGACTGAAAACTTTTTTGGTGGAAACAGATGGGTTTTTATCATGCGAAACAGAATTAGCCCTCGACGTCTGAGCAACTTTTTTTGAAAAAATCCCTAAGCCGCGCGGTCACAATTTCAGCAAAAATCTGACGTTCTGCAATTCACTCAGAAATGCTGCCAAACTGTTGCAAACGATCGACTGAAAGCTTTTTCGGTGGAAACAGATGGGTTTTTATCATGGGAAACAGAATTAGCCCTTGATGTCTGAACACCTTTTTTTGAAAAAATCCCTAAGCCGCGCGGTCACAATTTCAGCAAAAATCTGACGTTCTGCAATTCACTCAGAAATGGTGCCAAACTGCTGCAAACGATCCCCTGAAAGCTTTTTCGGTGGAAACAGATGGGTTTTTATCATGGGAAACAGAATTAGCCCTCGACGTCTGAGCAACTTTTTTTGAAAAAATCCCTAAGCTGCGCGGTCACAATTTCAGCAAAAATCTGACGTTCTGCAATTCACTCAGAAATGCTGCCAAACTGCTGCAAACGATCCCCTGAAAGCTTTTTCGGTGAAAACAGATGGGTTTTTATCATGGGAAACAGAATTAGACCTCGATGTCTGAACACCTTTTTTTGAAAAAATCCCTAATCCGCGCGGTCACAATTTCAGCAAAAATCTGACGTTCTGCAATTCACTCAGAAATGGTGCCAAACTGTTGCAAACGATCGACTGAAAACTTTTTTGGTGGAAACAGATGGGTTTTTATCATGCGAAACAGAATTAGCCCTCGACGTCTGAGCAACTTTTTTTGAAAAAATCCCTAAGCCGCGCGGTCACAATTTCAGCAAAAATCTGACGTTCTGCAATTCACTCAGAAATGCTGCCAAACTGTTGCAAACGATCGACTGAAAGCTTTTTCGGTGGAAACAGATGGGTTTTTATCATGGGAAACAGAATTAGCCCTTGATGTCTGAACACCTTTTTTTGAAAAAATCCCTAAGCCGCGCGGTCACAATTTCAGCAAAAATCTGACGTTCTGCAATTCACTCAGAAATGGTGCCAAACTGTTGCAAACGATCGACTGAAAGCTTTTTCGGTGGAAACAGATGGGTTTTTATCATGGGAAACAGAATTAGCCCTCGACGTCTGAACAACATTTTTTGAAAAAATCCCTAAGCCGCGTGGTCACAATTTCAGCAAAATTCTGACGTTCTGCAATTCACTCAGAAATGGTGCCAAACTGTTGCAAACGATCGACTGAAAGCTTTTTCGGTGGAAACAGATGGGTTTTTATCATGGGAAACAAAATTAGCCCTCGATGTCTGAACACCTTTTTTTGAAAAAATCCCTAAGCCGCGCGGTCACAATTTCAGCAAAAATCTGACGTTCTGCAATTCACTCAGAAATGGTGCCAAAGTGTTGCAAACGATCCCCTGAAAGCTTTTTCAGTGAAAACAGATGTGTTTTTATCATTGGAAATAGAATTAGCCCACAACGTCTGAACAACATTTTTTGAAAAAATCCCTAAGCCGCGCGGTCACAATTTCAGCAAAAATCTGACGTTCTGCAATTCACTCAGAAATGGTGCCAAACTGTTGCAAACGATCCCCTGAAAGCTTTTTCGGTGAAAACAGATGGGTTTTTATCATGGGGAACAGAATTAGCCCTCGATGTTTGAACACCATTTTTTGAAAAAAACCCTAAGCCGCGCGGTCACAATTTCAGCAAAAATCTGACGTTCTGCAATTCACTCAGAAATGGTGCCAAACTGTTGCAAACGATCCCCTGAAAGCTTTTTCGGTGAAAACAGATGGGTTTTTATCATGGGAAACAGAATTAGCCCTCGATGTCTGAACACCATTTTTTGAAAAAAACCGTAAGCCGCGCGGTCACAATTTCAGCAAAAATCTGACGTTCTGCAATTCACTCAGAAATGGTGCCAAACTGTTGCAAACGATCGACTGAAAGCTTTTTCGGTGGAAACAGATGGGTTTTTATCATGGGAAACAGAATTGGCCCTCGATGTCTGAACAACTTTTTTTGAAAAAATCCCTAAGCTGCGCGGTCACAATTTCTAGCAAAAATCTGACGTTCTGCAATTCACTCAGAAATGGTGCCAAACTGTTGCAAACGATCGACTGAAAGTTTTTTGGTGGAAACAGATGGGTTTTTATCATGGGAAACAGAATTAGCCCTCGATGTCTGAACAACTTTTTTTTAGAAAATCCCTAAGCCGCGCGGTCACAATTTCAGCAAAATTCTGACGTTCTGCAATTCACTAAGAAATGGTGCCAAACTGTTGCAAACGATCGACTGAAAGCTTTTTCGGTGGAAACAGATGGGTTTTTATCATGGGAAACAGAATTAGCCCTCGATGTCTGAACACCTTTTTTTGAAAAAATCCCTAAGCCGCGAGGTCACAATTTCAGCAAAAATCTGACGTTCTGCAATTCACTCAGAAATGCTGCCAAACTGTTGCAAACGATCCCCTGAAAGCTTTTTCGGTGAAAACAGATGGGTTTTTATCATGGGAAACAGAATTAGCCCTCGATGTCTGAACACCTTTTTTTGAAAAAATCCCTAAGCCGCGCGCGGTCACAATTTCAGCAAAAATCTGACGTTCTGCAATTCACTCAGAAATGGTGCCAAACTGTTGCAAACGATCGACTGAAAGCTTTTTCGGTGGAAACAGATGGGTTTTTATCATGGGAAACAGAATTAGCCCTCGATGTCTGAACACCTTTTTTGAAAAAAACCCTAAGCCGCGCGGTCACAATTTCAGCAAAAATCTGACGTTCTGCAATTCACTCAGAAATGCTGCCAAACTGCTGCAAACGATCCCCTGAAAGCTTTTTCGGTGGAAACAGATGGGTTTTTATCATGCGAAACAGAATTAGCCCTCGACGTCTGAGCAACTTTTTTTGAAAAAATCCCTAAGCCGCGCGGTCACAATTTCAGCAAAAATCTGACGTTCTGCAATTCACTCAGAAATGCTGCCAAACTGTTGCAAACGATCGACTGAAAGCTTTTTCGGTGGAAACAGATGGGTTTTTATCATGGGAAACAGAATTAGCCCTTGATGTCTGAACACCTTTTTTTGAAAAAATCCCTAAGCCGCGCGGTCACAATTTCAGCAAAAATCTGACGTTCTGCAATTCACTCAGAAATGGTGCCAAACTGTTGCAAACGATCGACTGAAAGCTTTTTCGGTGGAAACAGATGGGTTTTTATCATGGGAAACAGAATTAGCCCTCGACGTCTGAACAACATTTTTTGAAAAAATCCCTAAGCCGCGTGGTCACAATTTCAGCAAAATTCTGACGTTCTGCAATTCACTCAGAAATGGTGCCAAACTGTTGCAAACGATCGACTGAAAGCTTTTTCGGTGGAAACAGATGGGTTTTTATCATGGGAAACAAAATTAGCCCTCGATGTCTGAACACCTTTTTTTGAAAAAATCCCTAAGCCGCGCGGTCACAATTTCAGCAAAAATCTGACGTTCTGCAATTCACTCAGAAATGGTGCCAAAGTGTTGCAAACGATCCCCTGAAAGCTTTTTCAGTGAAAACAGATGTGTTTTTATCATTGGAAATAGAATTAGCCCACAACGTCTGAACAACATTTTTTGAAAAAATCCCTAAGCCGCGCGGTCACAATTTCAGCAAAAATCTGACGTTCTGCAATTCACTCAGAAATGGTGCCAAACTGTTGCAAACGATCCCCTGAAAGCTTTTTCGGTGAAAACAGATGGGTTTTTATCATGGGGAACAGAATTAGCCCTCGATGTTTGAACACCATTTTTTGAAAAAAACCCTAAGCCGCGCGGTCACAATTTCAGCAAAAATCTGACGTTCTGCAATTCACTCAGAAATGGTGCCAAACTGTTGCAAACGATCCCCTGAAAGCTTTTTCGGTGAAAACAGATGGGTTTTTATCATGGGAAACAGAATTAGCCCTCGATGTCTGAACACCATTTTTTGAAAAAAACCGTAAGCCGCGCGGTCACAATTTCAGCAAAAATCTGACGTTCTGCAATTCACTCAGAAATGGTGCCAAACTGTTGCAAACGATCGACTGAAAGCTTTTTCGGTGGAAACAGATGGGTTTTTATCATGGGAAACAGAATTGGCCCTCGATGTCTGAACAACTTTTTTTGAAAAAATCCCTAAGCTGCGCGGTCACAATTTCTAGCAAAAATCTGACGTTCTGCAATTCACTCAGAAATGGTGCCAAACTGTTGCAAACGATCGACTGAAAGTTTTTTGGTGGAAACAGATGGGTTTTTATCATGGGAAACAGAATTAGCCCTCGATGTCTGAACAACTTTTTTTTAGAAAATCCCTAAGCCGCGCGGTCACAATTTCAGCAAAATTCTGACGTTCTGCAATTCACTAAGAAATGGTGCCAAACTGTTGCAAACGATCGACTGAAAGCTTTTTCGGTGGAAACAGATGGGTTTTTATCATGGGAAACAGAATTAGCCCTCGATGTCTGAACACCTTTTTTTGAAAAAATCCCTAAGCCGCGAGGTCACAATTTCAGCAAAAATCTGACGTTCTGCAATTCACTCAGAAATGCTGCCAAACTGTTGCAAACGATCCCCTGAAAGCTTTTTCGGTGAAAACAGATGGGTTTTTATCATGGGAAACAGAATTAGCCCTCGATGTCTGAACACCTTTTTTTGAAAAAATCCCTAAGCCGCGCGCGGTCACAATTTCAGCAAAAATCTGACGTTCTGCAATTCACTCAGAAATGGTGCCAAACTGTTGCAAACGATCGACTGAAAGCTTTTTCGGTGGAAACAGATGGGTTTTTATCATGGGAAACAGAATTAGCCCTCGATGTCTGAACACCTTTTTTGAAAAAAACCCTAAGCCGCGCGGTCACAATTTCAGCAAAAATCTGAGGTTCTGCAATTCACTCAGAAATGCTGCCAAACTGCTGCAAACGATCCCCTGAAAGCTTTTTCGGTGGAAACAGATGGGTTTTTATCATGGGAAACAGAATTAGCCCTCGACGTCTGAGCAACTTTTTTTGAAAAAATCCCTAAGCCGCGCGGTCACAATTTCAGCAAAAATCTGACGTTCTGCAATTCACTCAGAAATGCTGCCAAACTGTTGCAAACGATCGACTGAAAGCTTTTTCGGTGGAAACAGATGTGTTTTTATCATGGGAAAGAGAATTAGCCCTCGACGTCTGAACAATTTTTTTTAAAAAAATCCCTAAGCCGCGCGGTCACAATTTCAGCAAAACTCTGACGTTCTGCAATTCACTCAGAAATGCTGCAAAACTGTTGCAAACGATCCCCTGACAGCTTTTTCGGTGTAAACAGATGGGTTTTTATCATGGGAAACAGAATTAGCCCTCGGCGTCTGAGCAACTTTTTTTGAAAAAATCCCTAAGCCGCGCGGTCACAATTTCAGCAAAAATCTGACGTTCTGGAATTCTCTCAGAAATGCTGCCAAACTGTTGCAAACGATCCCCTGAAAGCTTTTTCAGTGGAAACAGATGGGTTTTTATCATGGGAAACAGAATTAGCCCTCAACGTCTGAACAACTTTTTTTGAAAAAATCCCTAAGCCGCGCGGTCACAATTTCTGCAAAAATCCGACGTTCTGCAATTCACTCCGAAATGGTGCCAAACTGTTGCAAACGATCCCCTGAAAGCTTTTTCGGTGAAAACAGATGGGTTTTTATCATGGGAAACAGAATTAGCCCTCGATGTCTGAACACCTTTTTTTGAAAAAATCCCTAATTCGCGCGGTCACAATTTCAGCAAAAATCTGACGTTCTGCAATTCACTCAGAAATGGTGCCAAACTGTTGCAAACGATCGACTGAAAACTTTTTTGGTGGAAACAGATGGGTTTTTATCATGCGAAACAGAATTAGCCCTCTACGTCTGAGCAACTTTTTTTGAAAAAATTCCTAAGCCGCGCGGTCACAATTTCAGCAAAAATCTGACGTTCTGCAATTCACTCAGAAATGCTGCCAAACTGCTGCAAACGATCCCCTGAAAGCTTTTTCGGTGGAAACAGATGGGTTTTTATCATGGGAAACAGAATTAGCCCTCGCCGTCTGAGCAACATTTTTGAAAAAATCCCTAAGCCGCGCGGTCACAATTTCAGCAAAAATCTGACGTTCTGCAATTGACTCAGAAATGGTGCCAAACTGTTGCAAACGATCCCCTGAAAGCTTTTTCGGTGAAAACAGATGGGTTTTTATCATGGGAAACAGAATTAGCCCTCAATGTCTGAACACTTTTTTTTGAAAAAATCCCTAATCCGCGCGGTCACAATTTCAGCAAAAATCTGACGTTCTGCAATTCACTCAGAAATGCTGCCAAACTGTTGCAAACGATCCCCTGAAAGCTTTTTCGCTGAAAACAGATGGGTTTTTATCATGGGAAACAGAATTAGCCCTCGATGTCTGAACACCTTTTTTTGAAAAAATCCCTAAGCCGCGCGGTCACAATTTCAGC
Source organism: Podarcis tiliguerta (assembly GCF_965153285.1). Classification (NCBI taxonomy): domain Eukaryota; kingdom Metazoa; phylum Chordata; class Lepidosauria; order Squamata; family Lacertidae; genus Podarcis; species Podarcis tiliguerta. Next base: position 8,461,013 of record NC_139544.1, read on the forward strand.
AAAAATCTGACGTTCTGCAATTCACTCAGAAATGGTGCCAAACTGCTGCAAACGATTGACTGAAAGCTTTTTCGGTGGAAACAGATGGGTTTTTATCATGGGAAACAGAATTAGCCCTCGACGTCTGAACAACTTTTTTTGAAAAAATCCCTAAGCCGCGCGGTCACAATTTCAGCAAAAATCTGACGTTCTGCAATTCACTCAGAAATGGTGCCAAACTGTTGCAAACGATCGACTGAAAGCTTTTTCGGTGGAAACAGATGGGTTTTTATCATGGGAAACAGAATTAGCCCTCGACGTCTGAACAACTTTTTTTGAAAAAATCCCGAAGCCGCGCGGTCACAATTTCAGCAAAAATCTGACGTTCTGCAATTCACTCAGAAATGGTGCCAAACTGTTGCAAACGATCCCCGGAAAGCTTTTTCGGTGAAAACAGATGGGATTTTATCATGGGAAACAGAATTAGCCCTCGACGTCTGAACAACTTTTTTTTGAAAAAATCCCTAAGCCGCGCGGTCACAATTTCAGCAAAAATCTGACGTTCTGCAATTCACTCCGAAATGGTGCCAAACTGTTGCAAACGATCGACTGAAAGCTTTTTCGGTGGAAACAGATGGGTTTTTATCATGGGAAACAGAATTAGCCCTCGACGTCTGAGCAACTTTTTTTGAAAAAATCCCTAAGCCGCGCGGTCACAATTTCAGCAAAAATCTGACGTTCTGCAATTCACTCAGAAATGGTGCCAAACTGTTGCAAACGATCGACTGAAAGCTTTTTCGGTGGAAACAGATGGGTTTTTATCATGGGAAACAGAATTAGCCCTCGACGTCTGAACAACTTTTTTTGAAAAAATCCCTAAGCCGCGCGGTCACAATTTCAGCAAAAATCTGACGTTCTGCAATTCACTCAAAAATGGTGCCAAACTGTTGCAAACGATCGACTGAAAGCTTTTTCGGTGAAAACAGATGGGTTTTTATCATGGGAAACAGAATTAGCCCTCGATGTCTGAACACCTTTTTTTGAAAAAATCCCTAAGCCGCGCGCGGTCACAATTTCAGCAAAAATCTGACGTTCTGCAATTCACTCAGAAATGGTGCCAAACTGTTGCAAACGATCGACTGAAAGCTTTTTCGGTGGAAACAGATGGGTTTTTATCATGGGAAACAGAATTAGCCCTCGATGTCTGAACACCTTTTTTGAAAAAAACCCTAAGCCGCGCGGTCACAATTTCAGCAAAAATCTGACGTTCTGCAATTCACTCAGAAATGCTGCCAAACTGCTGCAAACGATCCCCTGAAAGCTTTTTCGGTGGAAACAGATGGGTTTTTATCATGGGAAACAGAATTAGCCCTCGACGTCTGAGCAACTTTTTTTGAAAAAATCCCTAAGCCGCGCGGTCACAATTTCAGGAAAAATCTGACGTTCTGCAATTGACTCAGAAATGGTGCCAAACTGTTGCAAACGATCCCCTGAAAGCTTTTTCGGTGAAAACAGATGGGTTTTTATCATGGGAAACAGAATTAGCCCTCGATGTCTGAACACCTTTTTTTTGAAAAAATCCCTAATCCGCGCGGTCACAATTTCAGCAAAAATCTGACGTTCTGCAATTCACTCAGAAATGGTGCCAAACTGTTGCAAACGATCGACTGAAAGCTTTTTCGGTGGAAACAGATGTGTTTTTATCATGGGAAAGAGAATTAGCCCTCGACGTCTGAACAATTTTTTTAAAAAAAATCCCTAAGCCGCGCGGTCACAATTTCAGCAAAACTCTGACGTTCTGCAATTCACTCAGAAATGCTGCAAAACTGTTGCAAACGATCCCCTGACAGCTTTTTCGGTGTAAACAGATGGGTTTTTATCATGGGAAACAGAATTAGCCCTCGGCGTCTTAGCAACTTTTTTTGAAAAAATCCCTAAGCCGCGCGGTCACAATTTCAGCAAAAATCTGACGTTCTGGAATTCTCTCAGAAATGCTGCCAAACTGTTGCAAACGATCCCCTGAAAGCTTTTTCGGTGGAAACAGATGGGTTTTTATCATGGGAAACAGAATTAGCCCTCGACGTCTGAACAACTTTTTTTGAAAAAATCCCTAAGCCGCGCGGTCACAATTTCTGCAAAAATCCGACGTTCTGCAATTCACTCCGAAATGGTGCCAAACTGTTGCAAACGATCGACTGAAAGCTTTTTCGGTGAAAACAGATGGGTTTTTATCATGGGAAACAGAATTAGCCCTCGATGTCTGAACACCTTTTTTTGAAAAAATCCCTAATTCGCGCGGTCACAATTTCAGCAAAAATCTGACGTTCTGCAATTCACTCAGAAATGGTGCCAAACTGTTGCAAACGATCGACTGAAAACTTTTTTGGTGGAAACAGATGGGTTTTTATCATGCGAAACAGAATTAGCCCTCGACGTCTGAGCAACTTTTTTTGAAAAAATCCCTAAGCCGCGCGGTCACAATTTCAGCAAAAATCTGACGTTCTGCAATTGACTCAGAAATGGTGCCAAACTGTTGCAAACGATCCCCTGAAAGCTTTTTCGGTGAAAACAGATGGGTTTTTATCATGGGAAACAGAATTAGCCCTCGATGTCTGAACACCTTTTTTTGAAAAAATCCCTAATCCGCGCGGTCACAATTTCAGCAAAAATCTGACGTTCTGCAATTCACTCAGAAATGGTGCCAAACTGTTGCAAACGATCGACTGAAAACTTTTTTGGTGGAAACAGATGGGTTTTTATCATGCGAAACAGAATTAGCCCTCGACGTCTGAGCAACTTTTTTTGAAAAAATCCCTAAGCCGCGCGGTCACAATTTCAGCAAAAATCTGAATTCACTCAGAAATGCTGCCAAACTGTTGCAAACGATCGACTGAAAGCTTTTTCGGTGGAAACAGATGTGTTTTTATCATGGGAAAGAGAATTAGCCCTCGACGTCTGAACAATTTTTTTAAAAAAAATCCCTAAGCCGCGCGGTCACAATTTCAGCAAAACTCTGACGTTCTGCAATTCACTCAGAAATGCTGCAAAACTGTTGCAAACGATCCCCTGACAGCTTTTTCGGTGTAAACAGATGGGTTTTTATCATGGGAAACAGAATTAGCCCTCGGCGTCTGAGCAACTTTTTTTGAAAAAATCCCTAAGCCGCGCGGTCACAATTTCAGCAAAAATCTGACGTTCTGGAATTCTCTCAGAAATGCTGCCAAACTGTTGCAAACTATCCCCTGAAAGCTTTTTCGGTGGAAACAGATGGGTTTTTATCATGGGAAACAGAATTAGCCCTCGCCGTCTGAGCAACTTTTTTTGAAAAAATCCCTAAGCCGCGCGGTCACAATTTCAGCAAAAATCTGACGTTCTGCAATTGACTCAGAAATGGTGCCAAACTGTTGCAAACGATCCCCTGAAAGCTTTTTCGGTGAAAACAGATGGGTTTTTATCATGGGAAACAGAATTAGCCCTCAATGTCTGAACACTTTTTTTTGAAAAAATCCCTAATCCGCGCGGTCACAATTTCAGCAAAAATCTGACGTTCTGCAATTCACTCAGAAATGGTGCCAAACTGTTGCAAACGATCGACTGAAAACTTTTTTGGTGGAAACAGATGGGTTTTTATCATGCGAAACAGAATTAGCCCGCGACGTCTGAGCAACTTTTTTTGAAAAAATCCCTAAGCCGCGCGGTCACAATTTCAGCAAAAATCTGACGTTCTGCAATTCACTCAGAAATGCTGCCAAACTGTTGCAAACGATCGACTCAAAGCTTTTTCGGTGGAAACAGATGGGTTTTTATCATGGGAAACAGAATTAGCCCTCGGCGTCTGAGCAACTTTTTTTGAAAAAATCCCTAAGCCGCGCGGTCACAATTTCAGCAAAAATCTGACGTTCTGCAATTCACTCAGAAATGCTGCCAAACTGTTGCAAACGATCCCCTGAAAGCTTTTTCGGTGGAAACAGATGGGTTTTTATCATGGGAAACAGAATTAGCCCTCGACGTCTGAACAACTTTTTTTGAAAAAATCCCTAAGCCGCGCGGTCACAATTTCAGCAAAAATCTGACGTTCTGCAATTCACTCAGAAATGGTGCCAAACTGTTGCAAACGATCGACTGAAAGCTTTTTCGGTGGAAACAGATGGGTTTTTATCATGGGAAACAGAATTAGCCCTCGACGTCTGAGCAACTTTTTTTGAAAAAATCCCTAAGCTGCGCGGTCACAATTTCAGCAAAAATCTGACGTTCTGCAATTCACTCAGAAATGGTGCCAAACTGTTGCAAACGATCGACTGAAAACTTTTTTGGTGGAAACAGATGGGTTTTTATCATGCGAAACAGAATTAGCCCGCGACGTCTGAGCAACTTTTTTTGAAAAAATCCCTAAGCCGCGCGGTCACAATTTCAGCAAAAATCTGACGTTCTGCAATTCACTCAGAAATGCTGCCAAACTGTTGCAAACGATCGACTCAAAGCTTTTTCGGTGGAAACAGATGGGTTTTTATCATGGGAAACAGAATTAGCCCTCGGCGTCTGAGCAACTTTTTTTGAAAAAATCCCTAAGCCGCGCGGTCACAATTTCAGCAAAAATCTGACGTTCTGCAATTCACTCAGAAATGCTGCCAAACTGTTGCAAACGATCCCCTGAAAGCTTTTTCGGTGGAAACAGATGGGTTTTTATCATGGGAAACAGAATTAGCCCTCGACGTCTGAACAACTTTTTTTGAAAAAATCCCTAAGCCGCGCGGTCACAATTTCAGCAAAAATCTGACGTTCTGCAATTCACTCAGAAATGGTGCCAAACTGTTGCAAACGATCGACTGAAAGCTTTTTCGGTGGAAACAGATGGGTTTTTATCATGGGAAACAGAATTAGCCCTCGACGTCTGAGCAGCTTTTTTTGAAAAAATCCCTAAGCCGCGCGGTCACAATTTCAGCAAAAATCTGACGTTCTGCAATTCACTCAGAAATGCTGCCAAACTGTTGCAAACGATCCCCTGAAAGCTTTTTCGGTGAAAACAGATGGGTTTTTATCATGGGAAACAGAATTAGCCCTCGATGTCTGAACACCTTTTTTTGAAAAAATCCCTAAGCCGCGCGGTCACAATTTCAGCAAAAATCTGACGTTCTGCAATTCACTCAGAAATGGTGCCAAACTGCTGCAAACGATCGACTGAAAGCTTTTTCGGTGGAAACAGATGGGTTTTTATCATGGGAAACAGAATTAGCCCTCGACGTCTGAACAACTTTTTTTGAAAAAATCCCTAAGCCGCGCGGTCACAATTTCAGCAAAAATCTGACGTTCTGCAATTCACTCAGAAATGGTGCCAAACTGTTGCAAACGATCGACTGAAAGCTTTTTCGGTGGAAACAGATGGGTTTTTATCATGGGAAACAGAATTAGCCCTCGACGTCTGAACAACTTTTTTTGAAAAAATCCCGAAGCCGCGCGGTCACAATTTCAGCAAAAATCTGACGTTCTGCAATTCACTCAGAAATGGTGCCAAATTGTTGCAAACGATCCCCGGAAAGCTTTTTCAGTGAAAACAGATGGGTTTTTATCATGGGAAATAGAATTAGCCCTCGACGTCTGAGCAACTTTTTTTGAAAAAATCCCTAAGCCGCGCGGTCACAATTTCAGCAAAAATCTGACGTTCTGCAATTGACTCAGAAATGGTGCCAAACTGTTGCAAACGATCGACTGAAAGCTTTTTCGGTGGAAACAGATGGGTTTTTATCATGGGAAACAGAATTAGCCCTCGACGCCTGAAAAACTTTTTTTCAAAAAATCCATAAGCCGCGCGGTCACAATTTCAGCAAAAATCTGACATTGTGCAATTCACTCAGAAATGGTGCCGAACTTTTGCAAGCGATCGACTGAAAGCTTTTTCGGTGGAAACACATGGGTTTTTATCATGGGAAACAGAATTAGCCCTCGATGTCTGAGCAACTTTTTTTGAAAAAAATCCCTAAGCTGCGTGGTCACAATTCGAGCAAAAATCTGACGTTCTGCAATTCACTCAGAAATGCTGCCAAACTGTTGCAAACGATCCCCGGAAAGCTTTTTCAGTGAAAACAAAAGGGTTTTTATTATGGGAAATAGAATTAGCCCACAACGTCTGAACAACTTTTTTTGAAAAAATCCCTAAGCCGCGCGGTCACAATTTCAGCAAAAATCTGACGTTCTGCAATTCACTCAGAAATGGTGCCAAACTGTTGCAAACGATCCCCTGAAAGCTTTTTCGGTGGAAACAGATGGGTTTTTATCATGGGAAACAGAATTAGCCCTCGATGTCTGAAGACCTTTTTTTGAAAAAATCCCTAAGCCGCGCGGTCACAATTTCAGCAAAAATCTGACGTTCTGCAATTCACTCAGAAATGGTGCCAAACTGTTGCAAACGATCGACTGAAAGCTTTTTCGGTGGAAACAGATGGGTTTTTATCATGGGAAACAGAATTAGCCCTCGACGTCTGAGCAACTTTTTTTGAAAAAATCCCTAAGCCGCGCGGTCACAATTTCAGCAAAAATCTGACGTTCTGCAATTCACTCAGAAATGGTGCCAAACTGTTGCAAACGATCCCCTGAAAGCTTTTTCGGTGAAAACAGATGGGTTTTTATCATGGGAAACAGAATTAGCCCTCGATGTCTGAACACCTTTTTTTGAAAAAATCCCTAAGCCGCGCGGTCACAATTTCAGCAAAAATCTGACGTTCTGCAATTCACTCAGAAATGGTGCCAAACTGTTGCAAACGATCCCCGGAAAGCTTTTTCAGTGAAAACAGATGGGTTTTTATCATGGGAAATAGAATTAGCCCTCGACGTCTGAGCAACTTTTTTTGAAAAAATCCCTAAGCCGCGCGGTCACAATTTCAGCAAAAATCTGACGTTCTGCAATTGACTCAGAAATGGTGCCAAACTGTTGCAAACGATCGACTGAAAGCTTTTTCGGTGGAAACAGATGGGTTTTTATCATGGGAAACAGAATTAGCCCTCGACGTCTGAAAAACTTTTTTTCAAAAAATCCATAAGCCGCGCGGTCACAATTTCAGCAAAAATCTGACGTTGTGCAATTCACTCAGAAATGGTGCCGAACTTTTGCAAGCGATCGACTGAAAGCTTTTTCGGTGGAAACACATGGGTTTTTATCATGGGAAACAGAATTAGCCCTCGATGTCTGAGCAACTTTTTTTGAAAAAAATCCCTAAGCTGCGTGGTCACAATTCGAGCAAAAATCTGACGTTCTGCAATTCACTCAGAAATGCTGCCAAACTGTTGCAAACGATCCCCGGAAAGCTTTTTCAGTGAAAACAAAAGGGTTTTTATTATGGGAAATAGAATTAGCCCACAACGTCTGAACAACTTTTTTTGAAAAAATCCCTAAGCCGCGCGGTCACAATTTCAGCAAAAATCTGACGTTCTGCAATTCACTCAGAAATGGTGCCAAACTGTTGCAAACGATCCCCTGAAAGCTTTTTCGGTGGAAACAGATGGGTTTTTATCATGGGAAACAGAATTAGCCCTCGATGTCTGAAGACCTTTTTTTGAAAAAATCCCTAAGCCGCGCGGTCACAATTTCAGCAAAAATCTGACGTTCTGCAATTCACTCAGAAATGGTGCCAAACTGTTGCAAACGATCGACTGAAAGCTTTTTCGGTGGAAACAGATGGGTTTTTATCATGGGAAACAGAATTAGCCCTCGACGTCTGAGCAACTTTTTTTGAAAAAATCCCTAAGCCGCGCGGTCACAATTTCAGCAAAAATCTGACGTTCTGCAATTCACTCAGAAATGGTGCCAAACTGTTGCAAACTTTCCCCTGAAAGCTTTTTCGGTGAAAACAGATGGGTTTTTATCATGGGAAACAGAATTAGCCCTCGATGTCTGAACACCTTTTTTTGAAAAAATCCCGAAGCCGCGCGGTCACAATTTCAGCAAAAATCTGACGTTCTGCAATTCACTCAGAAATGGTGCCAAACTGTTGCAAACGATCGACTGAAAGCTTTTTCGGTGGAAACTGATGGGTTTTTATCATGGGAAACAGAATTAGCCCTCGACGTCTGAACACCTTTTTTTGAAAAAATCCCGAAGCCGCGCGGTCACAATTTCAGCAAAAATCTGACGTTCTGCAATTCACTCAGAAATGGTGCCAAACTGTTGCAAACGATCCCCGGCAAGCTTTTTTAGTGTAAACAGATGGGTTTTTATCATGGGAAATAGAATTAGCCCTCGACGTCTGAGCAACTTTTTTTGAAAAAATCCCTAAGCCGCGCGGTCACAATTTCAGCAAAAATCTGACGTTCTGCAATTGACTCAGAAATGGTGCCAAACTGTTGCAAACGATCGACTGAAAGCTTTTTCGGTGGAAACAGATGGGTTTTTATCATGGGAAACAGAATTAGCCCTCGACGTCTGAAAAACTTTTTTTGAAAAAATCCATAAGCCGCGCGGTCACAATTTCAGCAAAAATCTGACGTTGTGCAATTCACTCAGAAATGGTGCCGAACTTTTGCAAGCGATCGACTGAAAGCTTTTTCGGTGGAAACACATGGGTTTTTATCATGGGAAACAGAATTAGCCCTCGACGTCTGAGCAACTTTTTTTGAAAAAAATCCCTAAGCTGCGTGGTCACAATTCGAGCAAAAATCTGACGTTCTGCAATTCACTCAGAAATGCTGCCAAACTGTTGCAAACGATCCCCGGAAAGCTTTTTCAGTGAAAACAAAAGGGTTTTTATTATGGGAAATAGAATTAGCCCACAACGTCTGAACAACTTTTTTTGAAAAAATCCCTAAGCCGCGCGGTCACAATTTCAGCAAAAATCTGACGTTCTGCAATTCACTCAGAAATGGTGCCAAACTGTTGCAAACGATCCCCTGAAAGCTTTTTCGGTGGAAACAGATGGGTTTTTATCATGGGAAACAGAATTAGGCCTCGATGTCTGAAGACCTTTTTTTGAAAAAATCCCTAAGCCGCGCGGTCACAATTTCAGCAAAAATCTGACGTTCTGCAATTCACTCAGAAATGGTGCCAAACTGTTGCAAACGATCGACTGAAAGCTTTTTCGGTGGAAACACATGGGTTTTTATCATGGGAAACAGAATTAGCCCTCGACGTCTGAGCAACTTTTTTTGAAAAAAATCCCTAAGCTGCGTGGTCACAATTCGAGCAAAAATCTGACGTTCTGCAATTCACTCAGAAATGGTGCCAAACTGTTGCAAACGATCCCCGGAAAGCTTTTTCAGTGAAAACAGATGGGTTTTTATCATGGGAAATAGAATTAGCCCACAACGTCTGAACAACTTTTTTTGAAAAAATCCCTAAGCCGCGCGGTCACAATTTCAGCAAAAATCTGACGTTCTGCAATTCACTCAGAAATGGTGCCAAACTGTTGCAAACGATCCCCTGAAAGCTTTTTCGGTGGAAACAGATGGATTTTTATCATGGGAAACAGAATTAGCCCTCGATGTCTGAAGACCTTTTTTTGAAAAAATCCCTAAGCCGCGCGGTCACAATTTCAGCAAAAATCTGACGTTCTGCAATTCACTCAGAAATGGTGCCAAACTGTTGCAAACGATCGACTGAAAGCTTTTTCGGTGGAAACACATGGGTTTTTATCATGGGAAGCAGAATTAGCCCTCGACGTCTGAGCAACTTTTTTTGAAAAAAATCCCTAAGCTGCGTGGTCACAATTCGAGCAAAAATCTGACGTTCTGCAATTCACTCAGAAATGGTGCCAAACTGTTGCAAACGATCCCCGGAAAGCTTTTTCAGTGAAAACAGATGGGTTTTTATCATGGGAAATAGAATTAGCCCACAACGTCTGAACAACTTTTTTTGAAAAAATCCCTAAGCCGCGCGGTCACAATTTCAGCAAAAATCTGACGTTCTGCAATTCACTCAGAAATGGTGCCAAACTGTTGCAAACGATCCCCTGAAAGCTTTTTCGGTGGAAACAGATGGGTTTTTATCATGGGAAACAGAATTAGCCCTCGATGTCTGAAGACCTTTTTTTGAAAAAATCCCTAAGCCGCGCGGTCACAATTTCAGCAAAAATCTGACGTTCTGCAATTCACTCAGAAATGGTGCCAAACTGTTGCAAACGATCGACTGAAAGCTTTTTCGGTGGAAACAGATGGGTTTTTATCATGGGAAACAGAATTAGCCCTCGACGTCTGAGCAACTTTTTTTGAAAAAATCCCTAAGCCGCGCGGTCACAATTTCAGCAAAAATCTGACGTTCTGCAATTCACTCAGAAATGGTGCCAAACTGTTGCAAACGATCCCCTGAAAGCTTTTTCGGTGAAAACAGATGGGTTTTTATCATGGGAAACAGAATTAGCCCTCGATGTCTGAACACCTTTTTTTGAAAAAATCCCTAAGCCGCGCGGTCACAATTTCAGCAAAAATCTGACGTTCTGCAATTCACTCAGAAATGGTGCCAAACTGTTGCAAACGATCGACTGAAAGCTTTTTCGGTGGAAACTGATGGGTTTTTATCATGGGAAACAGAATTAGCCCTCGACGTCTGAGCAACTTTTTTTGAAAAAAATCCCTAAACTGCGTGGTCACAATTCGAGCAAAAATCTGACGTTCTGCAATTCACTCAGAAATGGTGCCAAACTGTTGCAAACGATCCCCGGAAAGCTTTTTCAGTGAAAACAGATGGGTTTTTATCATGGGAAATAGAATTAGCCCACAACGTCTGAACAACTTTTTTTGAAAAAATCCCTAAGCCGCGCGGTCACAATTTCAGCAAAAATCTGACGTTCTGCAATTCACTCAGAAATGGTGCTAAACTGTTGCAAACGATCCCCTGAAAGCTTTTTCAGTGGAAACAGATGGGTTTTTATCATGGGAAACAGAATTAGCCCTCGATGTCTGAAGACCTTTTTTTGAAAAAATCCCTAAGCCGCGCGGTCACAATTTCAGCAAAAATCTGACGTTCTGCAATTCACTCCGAAATGGTGCCAAACTGTTGCAAACGATCGACTGAAAGCTTTTTCGGTGGAAACAGATGGGTTTTTATCATGGGAAACAGAATTAGCCCTCGACGTCTGAGCAACTTTTTTTGAAAAAATCCCTAAGCCGCGCGGTCACAATTTCAGCAAAAATCTGACGTTCTGCAATTCACTCAGAAATGGTGCCAAACTGTTGCAAACGATCCCCTGAAAGCTTTTTCGGTGAAAACAGATGGGTTTTTATCATGGGAAACAGAATTAGCACTCGATGTCTGAACACCTTTTTTTGAAAAAATCCCTAAGCCGCGCGGTCACAATTTCAGCAAAAATCTGACGTTGTGCAATTCACTCAGAAATGGTGCCGAACTTTTGCAAGCGATCGACTGAAAGCTTTTTCGGTGGAAACACATGGGTTTTTATCATGGGAAACAGAATTAGCCCTCGATGTCTGAGCAACTTTTTTTGAAAAAAATCCCTAAGCTGCGTGGTCACAATTCGAGCAAAAATCTGACGTTCTGCAATTCACTCAGAAATGCTGCCAAACTGTTGCAAACGATCCCCGGAAAGCTTTTTCAGTAAAAACAAAAGGGTTTTTATTATGGGAAATAGAATTAGCCCACAACGTCTGAACAACTTTTTTTGAAAAAATCCCTAAGCCGCGCGGTCACAATTTCAGCAAAAATCTGACGTTCTGCAATTCACTCAGAAATGGTGCCAAACTGTTGCAAACGATCCCCTGAAAGCTTTTTCGGTGGAAACAGATGGGTTTTTATCATGGGAAACAGAATTAGGCCTCGATGTCTGAAGACCTTTTTTTGAAAAAATCCCTAAGCCGCGCGGTCACAATTTCAGCAAAAATCTGACGTTCTGCAATTCACTCAGAAATGGTGCCAAACTGTTGCAAACGATCGACTGAAAGCTTTTTCGGTGGAAACACATGGGTTTTTATCATGGGAAACAGAATTAGCCCTCGACGTCTGAGCAACTTTTTTTTCAAAAAAATCCCTAAGCTGCGTGGTCACAATTCGAGCAAAAATCTGACGTTCTGCAATTCACTCAGAAATGGTTCCAAACTGTTGCAAACGATCCCCGGAAAGCTTTTTCAGTGAAAACAGATGGGTTTTTATCATGGGAAATAGAATTAGCCCTCGATGTCTGAACACCTTTTTTTGAAAAAATCCCTAAGCCGCGCGGTCACAATTTCAGCAAAAATCTGACGTTCTGCAATTCACTCAGAAATGGTGCCAAACTGTTGCAAACGATCCCCTGAAAGCTTTTTCGGTGGAAACAGATGGGTTTTTATCATGGGAAACAGAATTAGCCCTCGATGTCTGAAGACCTTTTTTTGAAAAAATCCCTAAGCCGCGCGGTCACAATTTCAGCAAAAATCTGACGTTCTGCAATTCACTCAGAAATGGTGCCAAACTGTTGCAAACGATCGACTGAAAGCTTTTTCGGTGGAAACAGATGGGTTTTTATCATGGGAAACAGAATTAGCCCTCGACGTCTGAGCAACTTTTTTTGAAAAAATCCCTAAGCCGCGCGGTCACAATTTCAGCAAAAATCTGACGTTCTGCAATTCACTCAGAAATGGTGCCAAACTGTTGCAAACGATCCCCTGAAAGCTTTTTCGGTGAAAACAGATGGGTTTTTATCATGGGAAACAGAATTAGCCCTCGATGTCTGAACACCTTTTTTTGAAAAAATCCCTAAGCCGCGCGGTCACAATTTCAGCAAAAATCTGACGTTCTGCAATTCACTCAGAAATGGTGCCAAACTGTTGCAAACGATCCCCTGAAAGCTTTGTCGGTGGAAATAGATGGGTTTTTATCATGGGAAACAGAATTAGCCCTCGAGGTCTGAGCAACTTTTTTTGAAAAAATCCCTAAGCCGCGCGGTCACAATTTCAGCAAAAATCTGACGTTCTGCAATTCACTCAGAAATGGTGCCAAACTGTTGCAAACGATCGACTGAAAGCTTTTTCGGTGGAAACTGATGGGTTTTTATCATGGGAAACAGAATTAGCCCTCGACGTCTGAGCAACTTTTTTTGAAAAAAATCCCTAAACTGCGTGGTCACAATTCGAGCAAAAATCTGACGTTCTGCAATTCACTCAGAAATGGTGCCAAACTGTTGCAAACGATCCCCGGAAAGCTTTTTCAGTGAAAACAGATGGGTTTTTATCATGGGAAACAGAATTAGCCCACAACGTCTGAACAACTTTTTTTGAAAAAATCCCTAAGCCGCGCGGTCACAATTTCAGCAAAAATCTGACGTTCTGCAATTCACTCAGAAATGGTGCTAAACTGTTGCAAACGATCCCCTGAAAGCTTTTTCAGTGGAAACAGATGGGTTTTTATCATGGGAAACAGAATTAGCCCTCGATGTCTGAAGACCTTTTTTTGAAAAAATCCCTAAGCCGCGCGGTCACAATTTCAGCAAAAATCTGACGTTCTGCAATTCACTCCGAAATGGTGCCAAACTGTTGCAAACGATCGACTGAAAGCTTTTTCGGTGGAAACAGATGGGTTTTTATCATGGGAAACAGAATTAGCCCTCGACGTCTGAGCAACTTTTTTTGAAAAAATCCCTAAGCCGCGCGGTCACAATTTCAGCAAAAATCTGACGTTCTGCAATTCACTCAGAAATGGTGCCAAACTGTTGCAAACGATCCCCTGAAAGCTTTTTCGGTGAAAACAGATGGGTTTTTATCATGGGAAACAGAATTAGCACTCGATGTCTGAACACCTTTTTTTGAAAAAATCCCTAAGCCGCGCGGTCACAATTTCAGCAAAAATCTGACGTTGTGCAATTCACTCAGAAATGGTGCCAAACTGTTGCAAGCGATCGACTGAAAGCTTTTTCAGTGAAAGCAGATGGGTTTTTATCATGGGAAATAGAATTAGCCCTCGATGTCTGAACACCTTTTTTTGAAAAAATCCCTAAGCCGCGCGGTCACAATTTCAGCAAAAATCTGACGTTCTGCAATTCACTCAGAAATGGTGCCAAACTGTTGCAAACGATCCCCTGAAAGCTTTTTCGGTGGAAACAGATGGGTTTTTATCATGGGAAACAGAATTAGCCCTCGATGTCTGAAGACCTTTTTTTGAAAAAATCCCTAAGCCGCGCGGTCACAATTTCAGCAAAAATCTGACGTTCTGCAATTCACTCAGAAATGGTGCCAAACTGTTGCAAACGATCGACTGAAAGCTTTTTCGGTGGAAACAGATGGGTTTTTATCATGGGAAACAGAATTAGCCCTCGACGTCTGAGCAACTTTTTTTGAAAAAATCCCTAAGCCGCGCGGTCACAATTTCAGCAAAAATCTGACGTTCTGCAATTCACTCAGAAATGGTGCCAAACTGTTGCAAACGATCCCCTGAAAGCTTTTTCGGTGAAAACAGATGGGTTTTTATCATGGGAAACAGAATTAGCCCTCGATGTCTGAACACCTTTTTTTGAAAAAATCCCTAAGCCGCGCGGTCACAATTTCAGCAAAAATCTGACGTTCTGCAATTCACTCAGAAATGGTGCCAAACTGTTGCAAACGATCCCCTGAAAGCTTTGTCGGTGGAAATAGATGGGTTTTTATCATGGGAAACAGAATTAGCCCTCGAGGTCTGAGCAACTTTTTTTGAAAAAATCCCTAAGCCGCGCGGTCACAATTTCAGCAAAAATCTGACGTTCTGCAATTCACTCAGAAATGGTGCCAAACTGTTGCAAACGATCGACTGAAAGCTTTTTCGGTGGAAACTGATGGGTTTTTATCATGGGAAACAGAATTAGCCCTCGACGTCTGAGCAACTTTTTTTGAAAAAAATCCCTAAACTGCGTGGTCACAATTCGAGCAAAAATCTGACGTTCTGCAATTCACTCAGAAATGGTGCCAAACTGTTGCAAACGATCCCCGGAAAGCTTTTTCAGTGAAAACAGATGGGTTTTTATCATGGGAAACAGAATTAGCCCACAACGTCTGAACAACTTTTTTTGAAAAAATCCCTAAGCCGCGCGGTCACAATTTCAGCAAAAATCTGACGTTCTGCAATTCACTCAGAAATGGTGCTAAACTGTTGCAAACGATCCCCTGAAAGCTTTTTCAGTGGAAACAGATGGGTTTTTATCATGGGAAACAGAATTAGCCCTCGATGTCTGAAGACCTTTTTTTGAAAAAATCCCTAAGCCGCGCGGTCACAATTTCAGCAAAAATCTGACGTTCTGCAATTCACTCCGAAATGGTGCCAAACTGTTGCAAACGATCGACTGAAAGCTTTTTCGGTGGAAACAGATGGGTTTTTATCATGGGAAACAGAATTAGCCCTCGACGTCTGAGCAACTTTTTTTGAAAAAATCCCTAAGCCGCGCGGTCACAATTTCAGCAAAAATCTGACGTTCTGCAATTCACTCAGAAATGGTGCCAAACTGTTGCAAACGATCCCCTGAAAGCTTTTTCGGTGAAAACAGATGGGTTTTTATCATGGGAAACAGAATTAGCACTCGATGTCTGAACACCTTTTTTTGAAAAAATCCCTAAGCCGCGCGGTCACAATTTCAGCAAAAATCTGACGTTGTGCAATTCACTCAGAAATGGTGCCGAACTTTTGCAAGCGATCGACTGAAATCTTTTTCGGTGGAAACACATGGGTTTTTATCATGGGAAACAGAATTAGCCCTCGACGTCTGAGCAACTTTTTTTGAAAAAAATCCCTAAGCTGCGTGGTCACAATTCGAGCAAAAATCTGACGTTCTGCAATTCACTCAGAAATGCTGCCAAACTGTTGCAAACGATCCCCGGAAAGCTTTTTCAGTGAAAACAAATGGGTTTTTATTATGGGAAATAGAATTAGCCCACAACGTCTGAACAACTTTTTTTGAAAAAATCCCTAAGCCGCGCGGTCACAATTTCAGCAAAAATCTGACGTTCTGCAATTCACTCAGAAATGGTGCCAAACTGTTGCAAACGATCCCCTGAAAGCTTTTTCGGTGGAAACAGATGGGTTTTTATCATGGGAAACAGAATTAGGCCTCGATGTCTGAAGACCTTTTTTTGAAAAAATCCCTAAGCCGCGCGGTCACAATTTCAGCAAAAATCTGACGTTCTGCAATTCACTCAGAAATGGTGCCAAACTGTTGCAAACGATCGACTGAAAGCTTTTTCGGTGGAAACAGATGGGTTTTTATCATGGGAAACAGAATTAGCCCTCGACGTCTGAGCAACTTTTTTTGAAAAAATCCCTTAGCCGCGCGGTCACAATTTCAGCAAAAATCTGACGTTCTGCAATTCACTCAGAAATGGTGCCAAACTGTTGCAAACGATCCCCTGAAAGCTTTTTCGGTGGAAACAGATGGGTTTTTATCATGGGAAACAGAATTAGCCCTCGATGTCTGAACACCTTTTTTTGAAAAAATCCCTAAGCCGCGCGGTCACAATTTCAGCAAAAATCTGACGTTGTGCAATTCACTCAGAAATGGTGCCGAACTTTTGCAAGCGATCGACTGAAAGCTTTTTCGGTGGAAACACATGGGTTTTTATCATGGGAAACAGAATTAGCCCTCGATGTCTGAGCAACTTTTTTTGAAAAAAATCCCTAAGCTGCGTGGTCACAATTCGAGCAAAAATCTGACGTTCTGCAATTCACTCAGAAATGCTGCCAAACTGTTGCAAACGATCCCCGGAAAGCTTTTTCAGTGAAAACAAAAGGGTTTTTATTATGGGAAATAGAATTAGCCCACAACGTCTGAACAACTTTTTTTGAAAAAATCCCTAAGCTGCGCGGTCACAATTTCAGCAAAAATCTGACGTTCTGCAATTCACTCAGAAATGGTGCCAAACTGTTGCAAACGATCCCCTGAAAGCTTTTTCGGTGGAAACAGATGGGTTTTTATCATGGGAAACAGAATTAGGCCTCGATGTCTGAAGACCTTTTTTTGAAAAAATCCCTAAGCCGCGCGGTCACAATTTCAGCAAAAATCTGACGTTCTGCAATTCACTCAGAAATGGTGCCAAACTGTTGCAAACGATCGACTGAAAGCTTTTTCGGTGGAAACACATGGGTTTTTATCATGGGAAACAGAATTAGCCCTCGACGTCTGAGCAACTTTTTTTGAAAAAAATCCCTAAGCTGCGTGGTCACAATTCGAGCAAAAATCTGACGTTCTGCAATTCACTCAGAAATGGTGCCAAACTGTTGCAAACGATCCCCGGAAAGCTTTTTCAGTGAAAACAGATGGGTTTTTATCATGGGAAATAGAATTAGCCCACAACGTCTGAACAACTTTTTTTGAAAAAATCCCTAAGCCGCGCGGTCACAATTTCAGCAAAAATCTGACGTTCTGCAATTCACTCAGAAATGGTGCCAAACTGTTGCAAACGATCCCCTGAAAGCTTTTTCGGTGGAAACAGATGGGTTTTTATCATGGGAAACAGAATTAGCCCTCGATGTCTGAAGACCTTTTTTTGAAAAAATCCCTAAGCCGCGCGGTCACAATTTCAGCAAAAATCTGACGTTCTGCAATTCACTCCGAAATGGTGCCAAACTGTTGCAAACGATCGACTGAAAGCTTTTTCGGTGGAAACAGATGGGTTTTTTCATGGGAAACAGAATTAGCCCTCGACGTCTGAGCAACTTTTTTTGAAAAAATCCCTAAGCCGCGCGGTCACAATTTCAGCAAAAATCTGACGTTCTGCAATTCACTCAGAAATGGTGCCAAACTGTTGCAAACGATCCCCTGAAAGCTTTTTCGGTGAAAACAGATGGGTTTTTATCAAGGGAAACAGAATTAGCCCTCGATGTCTGAACACCTTTTTTTGAAAAAATCCCTAAGCCACACGGTCACAATTTCAGCAAAAATCTGACGTTCTGAAATTCACTCAGAAATGGTGCCAAACTGTTGCAAACGATCGACTGAAAGCTTTTTCGGTGGAAACTGATGGGTTTTTATCATGGGAAACAGAATTAGCCCTCGACGTCTGAACACCTTTTTTTGAAAAAATCCCGAAGCCGCGCGGTCACAATTTCAGCAAAAATCTGACGTTCTGCAATTCACTCAGAAATGGTGCCAAACTGTTGCAAACGATCCCCGGCAAGCTTTTTTAGTGTAAACAGATGGGTTTTTATCATGGGAAATAGAATTAGCCCTCGACGTCTGAGCAACTTTTTTTGAAAAAATCCCTAAGCCGCGCGTTCACAATTTCAGCAAAAATCTGACGTTCTGCAATTGACTCAGAAATGGTGCCAAACTGTTGCAAACGATCGACTGAAAGCTTTTTCGGTGGAAACAGATGGGTTTTTATCATGGGAAACAGAATTAGCCCTCGACGTCTGAAAAACTTTTTTTGAAAAAATCCCTAAGCCGCGCGGTCACAATTTCAGCAAAAATCTGACGTTGTGCAATTCACTCAGAAATGGTGCCGAACTTTTGCAAGCGATCGACTGAAAGCTTTTTCGGTGGAAAAACATGGGTTTTTATCATGGGAAACAGAATTAGCCCACAACGTCTGAACAACTTTTTTTGAAAAAATCCCTAAGCCGCGCGGTCACAATTTCAGCAAAAATCTGACGTTCTGCAATTCACTCAGAAATGGTGCCAAACTGTTGCAAACGATCCCCGGAAAGCTTTTTCAGTGAAAACAGATGGGTTTTTATCATGGGAAATAGAATTAGCCCACAACGTCTGAACAACTTTTTTTGAAAAAATCCCTAAGCCGCGCGGTCACAATTTCAGCAAAAATCTGACGTTCTGCAATTCACTCAGAAATGGTGCCAAACTGTTGCAAACGATCGACTGAAAGCTTTTTCGGTGAAAACAGATGGGTTTTTATCATGGGAAACAGAATTAGCCCTCGATGTCTGAACACCTTTTTTTGAAAAAATCCCTAAGCCGCGCTGTCACAATTTCAGCAAAAATCTGACGTTCTGCAATTCACTCAGAAATGCTGCCAAACTGTTGCAAACGATCCCCTGAAAGCTTTGTCGGTGGAAATAGATGGGTTTTTATCATGGGAAACAGAATTAGCCCTCGAGGTCTGAGCAACTTTTTTTGAAAAAATCCCTAAGCCGCGCGGTCACAATTTCAGCAAAAATCTGACGTTCTGCAATTCACTCAGAAATGGTGCCAAACTGTTGCAAACGATCGACTGAAAGCTTTTTCGGTGGAAACTGATGGGTTTTTATCATGGGAAACAGAATTAGCCCTCGACGTCTGAACACCTTTTTTTGAAAAAATCCTTAAGCCGCGCGGTCACAATTTCAGCAAAAATCTGACGTTCTGCAATTCACTCAGAAATGGTGCCAAACTGTTGCAAAGTATCCCCTGAAAGCTTTTTCGGTGTAAACAGATGGGTTTTTATCATGGGAAACAGAATTAGCCCTCGACGTCTGAGCAACTTTTTTTGAAAAAATCCCTAAGCCGCGCGGTCACAATTTCAGCAAAAATCTGACGTTCTGCAATTCACTCAGAAATGGTGCCAAACTGTTGCAAACGATCGACTGAAAGCTTTTTCGGTGGAAACAGATGGGTTTTTATTATGGGAAACAGAATTAGCCCTCGAGGTCTGAGCAACTTTTTTTGAAAAAATCTCTAAGCCGCGCGGTCACAATTTCAGCAAAAATCTGACGTTCTGCAATTCACTCAGAAATGGTGCCAAACTGTTGCAAACGATCCCCTGAAAGCTTTTTCGGTGTAAACAGATGGGTTTTTATCATGGGAAACAGAATTAGCCCTCGACGTCTGAGCAACTTTTTTTGAAAAAAATCCCTAAGCTGCGTGGTCACAATTCGAGCAAAAATCTGACGTTCTGCAATTCACTCAGAAATGCTGCCAAACTGTTGCAAACGATCCCCGGAAAGCTTTTTCAGTGAAAACAAATGGGTTTTTATTATGGGAAATAGAATTAGCCCACAACGTCTGAACAACTTTTTTTGAAAAAATCCCTAAGCCGCGCGGTCACAATTTCAGCAAAAATCTGACGTTCTGCAATTCACTCAGAAATGGTGCCAAACTGTTGCAAACGATCGACTGAAAGCTTTTTCGGTGGAAACAGATGGGTTTTTATCATGGGAAACAGAATTAGCCCTCGATGTCTGAAGACCTTTTTTTGAAAAAATCCCTAAGCCGCGCGGTCACAATTTCAGCAAAAATCTGACGTTCTGCAATTCACTCAGAAATGGTGCCAAACTGTTGCAAACGATCGACTGAAAGCTTTTTCGGTGGAAACAGATGGGTTTTTATCATGGGAAACAGAATTAGCCCTCGACGTCTGAGCAACTTTTTTTGAAAAAATCCCTAAGCCGCGCGGTCACAATTTCAGCAAAAATCTGACGTTCTGCAATTCACTCAGAAATGGTGCCAAACTGTTGCAAACGATCCCCTGAAAGCTTTTTCGGTGAAAACAGATGGGTTTTTATCATGGGAAACAGAATTAGCCCTCGATGTCTGAACACCTTTTTTTGAAAAAATCCCTAAGCCGCGCGGTCACAATTTCAGCAAAAATCTGACATTCTGCAATTCACTCAGAAATGGTGCCAAACTGTTGCAAACGATCGACTGAAAGCTTTTACGGTGGAAACAGATGGGTTTTTATCATGGGAAACAGAATTAGCCCTCGACGTCTGAGCAACTTTTTTTGAAAAAATCCCTAAGCCGCGCGGTCACAATTTCAGCAAAAATCTGACGTTCTGCAATTCACTCAGAAATGGTTCCAAACTGTAGCAAACGATCGACTGAAAGCTTTTTCGGTGTAAACAGATGGGTTTTTATCATGGGAAACAGAATTAGCCCTCGGCGTCTGAGCAACTTTTTTTGAAAAAATCCCTAAGCCGCGCGGTCACAATTTCAGTAAAAATCTGACGTTCTGCAATTCACTCAGAAATGGTGCCAAACTGTTGCAAACGATCGACTGAAAGCTTTTTCGGTGGAAACAGATGGGTTTTTATCATGGGAAACAGAATTAGCCCTCGACGTCTGAGCAACTTTTTTTTGAAAAAATCCCTAAGCCGAGCGGTCACGATTTCAGCAAAAATCTGACGTTCTGCAATTCACTCAGAAATGGTGCCAAACTGTTGCAAACGATCGACTGAAAGCTTTTTCGGTGGAAACTGATGGGTTTTTGTCATGGGAAACAGAATTAGCCCTCGGCGTCTGAGCAACTTTTTTTGAAAAAATCCCTAAGCCGCGCGGTCACAATTTCAGTAAAAATCTGACGTTCTGCAATTCACTCAGAAATGGTGCCAAACTGTTGCAAACGATCGACTGAAAGCTTTTTCGGTGGAAACAGATGGGTTTTTATCATGGGAAACAGAATTAGCCCTCGACGTCTGAGCAACTTTTTTTTGAAAAAATCCCTAAGCCGCGCGGTCACGATTTCAGCAAAAATCTGACGTTCTGCAATTCACTCAGAAATGGTGCCAAACTGTTGCAAACGATCGACTGAAAGCTTTTTCGGTGGAAACAGATGGGTTTTTATCATGGGAAACAGAATTAGCCCTCGGCGTCTGAGCAACTTTTTTTGAAAAAATCCCTAAGCCGCGCGGTCACAATTTCAGCAAAAATCTGACGTTCTGCAATTCACTCAGAAATGCTGCCAAACTGTTGCAAACGATCGACTGAAAGCTTTTTCGGTGGAAACTGATGGGTTTTTATCATGGGAAACAGAATTAGCCCTCGACGTCTGAACACCTTTTTTTGAAAAAATCTCTAAGCCGCGTGGTCACAATTTCAGCAAAAATCTGACGTTCTGCAATTCACTCAGAAATGGTGCCAAACTGTTGCAAACGATCGACTGAAAGCTTTTTCGGTGGAAACAGATGGGTTTTTATCATGGGAAACAGAATTAGCCCTCGACGTCTGAACACCTTTTTTTGAAAAAATCCCGAAGCCGCGTGGTCACAATTTCAGCATAAATCTGACGTTCTGCAATTCACTCAGAAATGGTGCCAAACTGTTGCAAGCGATCGACTGAAAGCTTTTTCAGTGAAAGCAGATGGGTTTTTATCATGGGAAATAGAATTAGCCCACAACGTCTGAACAACTTTTTTTGAAAAAATCCCTAAGCCGCGCGGTCACAATTTCAGCAAAAATCTGACGTTCTGCAATTGACTCAGAAATGGTGCCAAACTGTTGCAAACGATCCCCTGAAAGCTTTTTCGGTGGAAACAGATGGGTTTTTATCATGGGAAACAGAATTAGCCCTCGGCGTCTGAGCAACTTTTTTTGAAAAAATCCCTAAGCCGCGCGGTCACAATTTCAGCAAAAATCTGACGTTCTGTAATTCACTCAGAAATGCTGCCAAACTGTTGCAAACGATCGACTGAAAGCTTTTTCGGTGGAAACAGATGGGTTTTTATCATGGGAAACAGAATTAGCCCTCGATGTCTGAACACCTTTTTTTGAAAAAATCCCTAAGCCGCGCGGTCACAATTTCATCAAAAATCTGACGTTCTGCAATTCACTCAGAAATGGTGCCAAACTGTTGCAAACGATCGACTGAAAGCTTTTTCGGTGGAAACAGATGGGTTTTTATCATGGGAAACAGAATTAGCCCTCGGCGTCTGAGCAACTTTTTTTGAAAAAATCCCTAAGCTGCGCGGTCACAATTTCAGCAAAAATCTGACGTTCTGCAATTCACTCAGAAATGGTGCCAAACTGTTGCAAACGAACCCTGAAAGCTTTGTCGGTGGAAATAGATGGGTTTTTATCATGGGAAACAGAATTAGCCCTCGAGGTCTGAGCAACTTTTTTTGAAAAAATCTCTAAGCCGCGCGGTCACAATTTCAGCAAAAATCTGACGTTCTGCAATTCACTCAGAAATGGTGCCAAACTGTTGCAAACGATCGACTGAAAGCTTTTTCGGTGTAAACAGATGGGTTTTTATCATGGGAAACAGAATTAGCCCTCGGCGTCTGAGCAACTTTTTTTTGAAAAAATCCCTAAGCCGCGCGGTCACGATTTCAGCAAAAATCTGACGTTCTGCAATTCACTCAGAAATGGTGCCAAACTGTTGCAAACGATCGACTGAAAGCTTTTTCGGTGGAAACAGATGGGTTTTTATCATGGGAAACAGAATTAGCCCTCGGCGTCTGAGCAACTTTTTTTGAAAAAATCCCTAAGCCGCGCGGTCACAATTTCAGCAAAAATCTGACGTTCTGCAATTCACTCAGAAATGCTGCCAAACTGTTGCAAACGATCGACTGAAAGCTTTTTCGGTGGAAACTGATGGGTTTTTATCATGGGAAACAGAATTAGCCCTCGACGTCTGAACACCTTTTTTTGAAAAAATCTCTAAGCCGCGTGGTCACAATTTCAGCAAAAATCTGACGTTCTGCAATTCACTCAGAAATGGTGCCAAACTGTTGCAAACGATCGACTGAAAGCTTTTTCGGTGGAAACAGATGGGTTTTTATCATGGGAAACAGAATTAGCCCTCGACGTCTGAACACCTTTTTTTGAAAAAATCCCGAAGCCGCGTGGTCACAATTTCAGCATAAATCTGACGTTCTGCAATTCACTCAGAAATGGTGCCAAACTGTTGCAAGCGATCGACTGAAAGCTTTTTCAGTGAAAGCAGATGGGTTTTTATCATGGGAAATAGAATTAGCCCACAACGTCTGAACAACTTTTTTTGAAAAAATCCCTAAGCCGCGCGGTCACAATTTCAGCAAAAATCTGACGTTCTGCAATTGACTCAGAAATGGTGCCAAACTGTTGCAAACGATCCCCTGAAAGCTTTTTCGGTGGAAACAGATGGGTTTTTATCATGGGAAACAGAATTAGCCCTCGGCGTCTGAGCAACTTTTTTTGAAAAAATCCCTAAGCCGCGCGGTCACAATTTCAGCAAAAATCTGACGTTCTGTAATTCACTCAGAAATGCTGCCAAACTGTTGCAAACGATCGACTGAAAGCTTTTTCGGTGGAAACAGATGGGTTTTTATCATGGGAAACAGAATTAGCCCTCGATGTCTGAACACCTTTTTTTGAAAAAATCCCTAAGCCGCGCGGTCACAATTTCATCAAAAATCTGACGTTCTGCAATTCACTCAGAAATGGTGCCAAACTGTTGCAAACGATCGACTGAAAGCTTTTTCGGTGGAAACAGATGGGTTTTTATCATGGGAAACAGAATTAGCCCTCGGCGTCTGAGCAACTTTTTTTGAAAAAATCCCTAAGCTGCGCGGTCACAATTTCAGCAAAAATCTGACGTTCTGCAATTCACTCAGAAATGGTGCCAAACTGTTGCAAACGAACCCTGAAAGCTTTGTCGGTGGAAATAGATGGGTTTTTATCATGGGAAACAGAATTAGCCCTCGAGGTCTGAGCAACTTTTTTTGAAAAAATCTCTAAGCCGCGCGGTCACAATTTCAGCAAAAATCTGACGTTCTGCAATTCACTCAGAAATGGTGCCAAACTGTTGCAAACGATCGACTGAAAGCTTTTTCGGTGTAAACAGATGGGTTTTTATCATGGGAAACAGAATTAGCCCTCGGCGTCTGAGCAACGTTTTTTGAAAAAATCTCTAAGCCGCGCGGTCACAATTTCAGTAAAAATCTGACGTTCTGCAATTCACTCAGAAATGGTGCCAAACTGTTGCAAACAATCCCCTGAAAGCTTTTTCGGTGTAAACAGATGGGTTTTTATCATGGGAAACAGAATTAGCCCTCGGCGTCTGAGCAACTTTTTTTGAAAAAATCCCTAAGCCGCGCGGTCACAATTTCAGCAAAAATCTGACGTTCTGCAATTCACTCAGAAATGGTGCCAAACTGTTGCAAACGATCGACTGAAAGCTTTTTCGGTGAAAACAGATGGGTTTTTATCATGGGAAACAGAATTAGCCCTCGACGCCTGAACAACTTTTTTTGAAAAAATCCCTAAGCCGCGCGGTCACGATTTCAGCAAAAATCTGACGTTCTGCAATTCACTCAGAAATGGTGCCAAACTGTTGCAAACGATCGACTGAAAGCTTTTTCAGTGGAAACAGATGGGTTTTTATCATGGGAAACAGAATTAGCCCTCGACGTCTGAACACCTTTTTTTGAAAAAATCTCTAAGCCGCGCGGTCACAATTTCTGCAAAAATCTGACGTTCTGCAATTCACTCCGAAATGGTGCCAAACTGTTGCAAACGATCCCCTGAAAGCTTTTTCGGTGAAAACAGATGGGTTTTTATCATGGGAAACAGAATTAGCCCTCCATGTCTGAACACCTTTTTTTGAAAAAATCCCTAAGCCGCGCGGTCACAATTTCAGCAAAAATCTGACGTTCTGCAATTCACTCAGAAATGGTGCCAAACTGTTGCAAACGATCCCCTGAAAGTTTTTCCGGTGGAAACAGATGGATTTTTATCATGGGAAACAGAATTAGCCCTCGACGTCTGAGCAACTTTTTTTGAAAAAATCCCTAAGCCGCGCGGTCACAATTTCAGCAAAAATCTGACGTTCTGCAATTCACTCAGAAATGCTGCCAAACTGTTACAAACGATCCCCTGAAAGCTTTTTCGGTGAAAACAGATGGGTTTTTATCATGGGAAACAGAATTAGCCCTCCATGTCTGAACACCTTTTTTTAAAAAAATCCCTAAGCCGCGCGGTCACAATTTCAGCAAAAATCTGACGTTCTGCAATTCACTCAGAAATGGTGCCAAACTGTTGCAAACGATCGACTGAAAGCTTTTTCGGTGTAAACAGATGGGTTTTTATCATGGGAAACAGAATTAGCCCTCGGCGTCTGAGCAACTTTTTTTGAAAAAATCCCTAAGCCGCGCGGTCACAATTTCAGCAAAAATCTGACGTTCTGCAATTCACTCAGAAATGGTGCCAAACTGTTGCAAACGATCCCCTGAAAGTTTTTCCGGTGGAAATAGATGGGTTTTTATCATGGGAAACAGAATTAGTCCTCGAGGTCTGAGCAACTTTTTTTGAAAAAATCTCTAAGCCGCGCGGTCACAATTTCAGCAAAAATCTGACGTTCTGCAATTCACTCAGAAATGGTGCCAAACTGTTGCAAACGATCGACTGAAAGCTTTTTCGGTGTAAACAGATGGGTTTTTATCATGGGAAACAGAATTAGCCCTCGGCGTCTGAGCAACTTTTTTTGAAAAAATCCCTAAGCCGCGCGGTCACAATTTCAGTAAAAATCTGACGTTCTGCAATTCACTCAGAAATGGTGCCAAACTGTTGCAAACAATCGACTGAAAGCTTTTTCGGTGGAAACAGATGGGTTTTTATCATGGGAAACAGAATTAGCCCTCGACGTCTGAGCAACTTTTTTTTGAAAAAATCCCTAAGCCGCGCGGTCACGATTTCAGCAAAAATCTGACGTTCTGCAATTCACTCCGAAATGGTGCTAAACTGTTGCAAACGATCGACTGAAAGCTTTTTCGGTGGAAACAGATGGGTTTTTATCATGGGAAACAGAATTAGCCCTCGGCGTCTGAGCAACTTTTTTTGAAAAAATCCCTAAGCCGCGCAGTCACAATTTCAGCAAAAATCTGACGTTCTGCAATTCACTCAGTAATGCTGCCAAACTGTTGCAAACGATCGACTGAAAGCTTTTTCGGTGGAAACTGATGGGTTTTTATCATGGGAAACAGAATTAGCCCTCGACGTCTGAACACCTTTTTTTGAAAAAATCCCTAAGCCGCGTGGTCACAATTTCAGCAAAAATCTGACGTTCTGCAATTCACTCAGAAATGGTGCCAAACTGTTGCAAACGATCGACTGAAAGCTTTTTCGGTGGAAACAGACGGGTTTTTATCATGGGAAACAGAATTAGCCCTCGACGTCTGAACACCTTTTTTTGAAAAAATCCCTAAGCCGCGCGGTCACAATTTCAGCAAAAATCTGACGTTCTGCAATTCACTCAGAAATGGTGCCAAACTGTTGCAAACGATCGACTGAAAGCTTTTTCGGTGGAAACAGATGGGTTTTTATCATGGGAAACAGAATTAGCCCTCGGCGTCTGAGCAACTTTTTTTGAAAAAATCCCTAAGCCGCGCGGTCACAATTTCAGCAAAAATCTGACGTTCTGCAATTCACTCAGAAATGCTGCCAAACTGTTGCAAACGATCGACTGAAAGCTTTTTCGGTGGAAACAGATGGGTTTTTATCATGGGAAACAGAATTAGCCCTCGACGTCTGAACAACTTTTTTTGAAAAAATCCCTAAGCCGCGCGGTCACAATTTCAGCAAAAATCTGACGTTCTGCAATTCACTCAGAAATGGTGCCAAACTGCTGCAAATGATCGACTGAAAGCTTTTTCGGTGGAAACTGATGGGTTTTTATCATGGGAAACAGAATTAGCCCTCGACGTCTGAACACCTTTTTTTGAAAAAATCCCGAAGCCGCGCGGTCACAATTTCAGCAAAAATCTGACGTTCTGCAATTCACTCAGAAATGGTGCCAAACTGTTGCAAACGATCCCCGGAAAGCTTTTTCAGTGAAAACAGATGGGTTTTTATCATGGGAAATAGAATTAGCCCTCGACGTCTGAGCAACTTTTTTTGAAAAAATCCCTAAGCCGCGCGGTCACAATTTCAGCAAAAATCTGACGTTCTGCAATTCACTCAGAAATGCTGCCAAACTGTTACAAACGATCCCCTGAAAGCTTTTTCGGTGAAAACAGATGGGTTTTTATCATGGGAAACAGAATTAGCCCTCCATGTCTGAACACCTTTTTTTAAAAAAATCCCTAAGCCGCGCGGTCACAATTTCAGCAAAAATCTGACGTTCTGCAATTCACTCAGAAATGGTGCCAAACTGTTGCAAACGATCGACTGAAAGCTTTTTCGGTGGAAACAGATGGGTTTTTATCATGGGAAACAGAATTAGCCCTCGGCGTCTGAGCAACTTTTTTTTGAAAAAATCCCTAAGCCGCGCGGTCACAATTTCAGCAAAAATCTGACGTTCTGCAATTCACTCAGAAATGGTGCCAAACTGCTGCAAACGATCGACTGAAAGCTTTTTCGGTGGAAACAGGTGGGTTTTTATCATGGGAAACAGAATTAGCCCTCGACGTCTGAACACCTTTTTTTGAAAAAATCCCGAAGCCGCGCGGTCACAATTTCAGCAAAAATCTGACGTTCTGCAATTCACTCAGAAATGGTGCCAAACTGTTGCAAACGATCGACTGAAAGCTTTTTCGGTGTAAACAGATGGGTTTTTATCATGGGAAACAGAATTAGCCCTCGGCGTCTGAGCAACCTTTTTTGAAAAAATCCCTAAGCCGCGCGGTCACAATTTCAGCAAAAATCTGACGTTCTGCAATTCACTCAGAAATGGTGCCAAACTGTTGCAAACGATCCCCTGAAAGCTTTGTCGGTGGAAACAGATGGGTTTTTATCATGGGAAACAGAATTAGCCCTCGAGGTCTGAGCAACTTTTTTTGAAAAAATCTCTAAGCCGCGCGGTCACAATTTCAGCAAAAATCTGACGTTCTGCAATTCACTCAGAAATGGTGCCAAACTGTTGCAAACGATCGACTGAAAGCTTTTTCGGTGTAAACAGATGGGTTTTTATCATGGGAAACAGAATTAGCCCTCGGCGTCTGAGCAACTTTTTTTGAAAAAATCCCTAAGCCGCGCGGTCACAATTTCAGCAAAAATCTGACGTTCTGCAATTCACTCAGAAATGCTGCCAAACTGTTGCAAACGATCGACTGAAAGCTTTTTCGGTGGAAACTGATGGGTTTTTATCATGGGAAACAGAATTAGCCCTCGACGTCTGAACACCTTTTTTTGAAAAAATCCCTAAGCCGCGTGGTCACAATTTCAGCAAAAATCTGACGTTCTGCAATTCACTCAGAAATGGTGCCAAACTGTTGCAAACGATCGACTGGAAGCTTTTTCGGTGGAAACTGATGGGTTTTTATCATGGGAAACAGAATTAGCCCTCGGCGTCTGAGCAACTTTTTTTGAAAAAATCCCTAAGCCGCGCGGTCACAATTTCAGCAAAAATCTGACGTTCTGCAATTCACTCAGAAATGGTGCCAAACTGCTGCAAACGATCGACTGAAAGCTTTTTCGGTGGAAACAGGTGGGTTTTTATCATGGGAAACAGAATTAGCCCTCGACGTCTGAACACCTTTTTTTGAAAAAATCCCGAAGCCGCGCGGTCACAATTTCAGCAAAAATCTGACGTTCTGCAATTCACTCAGAAATGGTGCCAAACTGTTGCAAACGATCGACTGAAAGCTTTTTCGGTGTAAACAGATGGGTTTTTATCATGGGAAACAGAATTAGCCCTCGGCGTCTGAGCAACTTTTTTTGAAAAAATCCCTAAGCCGCGCGGTCACAATTTCAGCAAAAATTTGACGTTCTACAATTCACTCAGAAATGGTGCCAAACTGTTGCAAACGATCGACTGAAAGCTTTTTCGGTGTAAACAGATGGGTTTTTATCATGGGAAACAGAATTAGCCCTCGGCGTCTGAGCAACTTTTTTTGAAAAAATCCCTAAGCCGCGCGGTCACAATTTCAGCAAAAATCTGACGTTCTGCAATTCACTCAGAAATGCTGCCAAACTGTTGCAAACGATCGACTGAAAGCTTTTTCGGTGGAAACTGATGGGTTTTTATCATGGGAAACAGAATTAGCCCTCGACGTCTGAACACCTTTTTTTGAAAAAATCCCTAAGCCGCGTGGTCACAATTTCAGCAAAAATCTGACGTTCTGCAATTCACTCAGAAATGCTGCCAAACTGTTGCAAACGATCGACTGAAAGCTTTTTCGGTGGAAACAGATGGGTTTTTATCATGGGAAACAGAATTAGCCCTCGACGTCTGAACAACTTTTTTTGAAAAAATCCCTAAGCCGCGCGGTCACAATTTCAGCAAAAATCTGACGTTCTGCAATTCACTCAGAAATGGTGCCAAACTGCTGCAAACGATCGACTGAAAGCTTTTTCGGTGGAAACTGATGGGTTTTTATCATGGGAAACAGAATTAGCCCTCGACGTCTGAACACCTTTTTTTGAAAAAATCCCGAAGCCGCGCGGTCACAATTTCAGCAAAAATCTGACGTTCTGCAATTCACTCAGAAATGGTGCCAAACTGTTGCAAACGATCCCCGGAAAGCTTTTTCACTGAAAACAGATGGGTTTTTATCATGGGAAATAGAATTAGCCCTCGACGTCTGAGCAACTTTTTTTGAAAAAATCCCTAAGCCGCGCGGTCACAATTTCAGCAAAAATCTGACGTTCTGCAATTCACTCAGAAATGCTGCCAAACTGTTACAAACGATCCCCTGAAAGCTTTTTCGGTGAAAACAGATGGGTTTTTATCATGGGAAACAGAATTAGCCCTCCATGTCTGAACACCTTTTTTTGAAAAAATCCCTAAGCCGCGCGGTCACAATTTCAGCAAAAATCTGACGTTCTGCAATTCACTCAGAAATGGTGCCAAACTGCTGCAAATGATCGACTGAAAGCTTTTTCGGTGGAAACTGATGGGTTTTTATCATGGGAAACAGAATTAGCCCTCGACCTCTGAACACCTTTTTTTGAAAAAATCCCTAAGCCGCGCGGTCACAATTTCAGCAAAAATCTGACGTTCTGCAATTCACTCAGAAATGGTGCCAAACTGTTGCAAACGATCCCCGGAAAGCTTTTTCAGTGGAAACAGATGGGTTTTTATCATGGGAAATAGAATTAGCCCTCGACGTCTGAGCAACTTTTTTTTGAAAAACTCCCTAAGCCGCGCGGTCACAATTTCAGCAAAAATCTGACGTTCTGCAATTCACTCAGAAATGCTGCCAAACTGTTACAAACGATCCCCTGAAAGCTTTTTCGGTGAAAACAGATGGGTTTTTACCATGGGAAACAGAATTAGCCCTCCATGTCTGAACACCTTTTTTAAAAAAAATCCCTAAGCCGCGCGGTCACAATTTCAGCAAAAATCTGACGTTCTGCAATTCACTCAGAAATGGTGCCAAACTGTTGCAAACGATCGACTGAAAGCTTTTTCGGTGGAAACAGATGGGTTTTTATCATGGGAAACAGAATTAGCCCTCGGCGTCTGAGCAACTTTTTTTTGAAAAAATCCCTAAGCCGCGCGGTCACAATTTCAGCAAAAATCTGACGTTCTGCAATTCACTCAGAAATGCTGCCAAACTGTTGCAAACGATCGACTGAAAGCTTTTTCGGTGGAAAGAGATGGGTTTTTATCATGGGAAACAGAATTAGCCCTCGATGTCTGAACACCTTTTTTTGAAAAAATCCCTAAGCCGCGCGGTCACAATTTCAGCAAAAATCTGACGTTCTGCAATTCACTCAGAAATGGTGCCAAACTGCTGCAAACGATCGACTGAAAGCTTTTTCGGTGGAAACAGATGGGTTTTTATCATGGGAAACAGAATTAGCCCTCGACGTCTGAACACCTTTTTTTGAAAAAATCCCGAAGCCGCGCGGTCACAATTTCAGCAAAAATCTGACGTTCTGCAATTCACTCAGAAATGGTGCCAAACTGTTGCAAACGATCGACTGAAAGCTTTTTCGGTGTAAACAGATGGGTTTTTATCATGGGAAACAGAATTAGCCCTCGGCGTCTGAGCAACTTTTTTTGAAAAAATCCCTAAGCCGCGCGGTCACAATTTCAGCAAAAATCTGACGTTCTGCAATTCACTCAGAAATGGTGCCAAACTGTTGCAAACGATCCCCTGAAAGCTTTGTCGGTGGAAATAGATGGGTTTTTATCATGGGAAACAGAATTAGCCCTCGAGGTCTGAGCAACTTTTTTTGAAAAAATCTCTAAGCCGCGCGGTCACAATTTCAGCAAAAATCTGACGTTCTGCAATTCACTCAGAAATGGTGCCAAACTGTTGCAAACGATCGACTGAAAGCTTTTTCGGTGTAAACAGATGGGTTTTTATCATGGGAAACAGAATTAGCCCTCGGCGTCTGAGCAACGTTTTTTGAAAAAATCTCTAAGCCGCGCGGTCACAATTTCAGTAAAAATCTGACGTTCTGCAATTCACTCAGAAATGGTGCCAAACTGTTGCAAACAATCCCCTGAAAGCTTTTTCGGTGTAAACAGATGGGTTTTTATCATGGGAAACAGAATTAGCCCTCGGCGTCTGAGCAACTTTTTTTGAAAAAATCCCTAAGCCGCGCGGTCACAATTTCAGCAAAAATCTGACGTTCTGCAATTCACTCAGAAATGGTGCCAAACTGTTGCAAACGATCGACTGAAAGCTTTTTCGTTGAAAACAGATGGGTTTTTATCATGGGAAACAGAATTAGCCCTCGACGCCTGAACAACTTTTTTTGAAAAAATCCCTAAGCCGCGCGGTCACGATTTCAGCAAAAATCTGACGTTCTGCAATTCACTCAGAAATGGTGCCAAACTGTTGCAAACGATCGACTGAAAGCTTTTTCAGTGGAAACAGATGGGTTTTTATCATGGGAAACAGAATTAGCCCTCGACGTCTGAACACCTTTTTTTGAAAAAATCTCTAAGCCGCGCGGTCACAATTTCTGCAAAAATCTGACGTTCTGCAATTCACTCCGAAATGGTGCCAAACTGTTGCAAACGATCCCCTGAAAGCTTTTTCGGTGAAAACAGATGGGTTTTTATCATGGGAAACAGAATTAGCCCTCCATGTCTGAACACCTTTTTTTGAAAAAATCCCTAAGCCGCGCGGTCACAATTTCAGCAAAAATCTGACGTTCTGCAATTCACTCAGAAATGGTGCCAAACTGTTGCAAACGATCCCCTGAAAGTTTTTCCGGTGGAAACAGATGGATTTTTATCATGGGAAACAGAATTAGCCCTCGAGGTCTGAGCAACTTTTTTTGAAAAAATCCCTAAGCCGCGCGGTCACAATTTCAGCAAAAATCTGACGTTCTGCAATTCACTCAGAAATGGTGCCAAACTGTTGCAAACGATCGACTGAAAGCTTTTTCGGTGGAAACAGATGGGTTTTTATCATGGGAAACAGAATTAGCCCTCGACGTCTGAACACCTTTTTTTGAAAAAATCCCTAAGCCGCGCGGTCACAATTTCAGAAAAAATCTGACGTTCTGCAATTCACTCAGAAATGGTGCCAAACTGTTGCAAACGATCGACTGAAAGCTTTTTCGGTGGAAACTGATGGGTTTTTATCATGGGAAACAGAATTAGCCCTCGACGTCTGAACACCTTTTTTTGAAAAAATCCCGAAGCCGCGCGGTCACAATTTCTGCAAAAATCTGACGTTCTGCAATTCACTCCGAAATGGTGCCAAACTGTTGCAAACGATCCCCTGAAAGCTTTTTCGGTGAAAACAGATGGGTTTTTATCATGGGAAACAGAATTAGCCCTCCATGTCTGAACACCTTTTTTTGAAAAAATCCCTAAGCCGCGCGGTCACAATTTCAGCAAAAATCTGACGTTCTGCAATTCACTCAGAAATGCTGCAAAACTGTTGCAAACAATCCCCTGAAAGCTTTTTCGGTGTAAACAGATGGGTTTTTATCATGGGAAACAGAATTAGCCCTCGGCGTCTGAGCAACTTTTTTTGAAAAAATCCCTAAGCCGCGCGGTCACAATTTCAGCAAAAATCTGACGTTCTGCAATTCACTCAGAAATGGTGCCAAACTGTTGCAAACGATCGACTGAAAGCTTTTTCGGTGGAAACAGATGGGTTTTTATCATGGGAAACAGAATTAGCCCTCGACGTCTGAACAACTTTTTTTGAAAAAATCCCTAAGCCGCGCGGTCACAATTTCAGCAAAAATCTGACGTTCTGCAATTCACTCAGAAATGGTGCCAAACTGTTGCAAACGATCGACTGAAAGCTTTTTCGGTGGAAACAGATGGGTTTTTATCATGGGAAACAGAATTAGCCCTCGACGTCTGAGCAACTTTTTTTTGAAAAAATCCCTAAGCCGCGCGGTCACGATTTCAGCAAAAATCTGACGTTCTGCAATTCACTCAGAAATGGTGCCAAACTGTTGCAAACGATCGACTGAAAGCTTTTTCAGTGGAAACAGATGGGTTTTTATCATGGGAAACAGAATTAGCCCTCGACGTCTGAACACCTTTTTTTGAAAAAATCCCTAAGCCGCGTGGTCACAATTTCAGCAAAAATCTGACGTTCTGCAATTCACTCCGAAATGGTGCTAAACAGTTGCAAACGATCCCCTGAAAGCTTTGTCGGTGGAAATAGATGGGTTTTTATCATGGGAAACAGAATTAGCCCTCGAGGTCTGAGCAACGTTTTTTGAAAAAATCTCTAAGCCGCGCGGTCACAATTTCAGCAAAAATCTGACGTTCTGCAATTCACTCAGAAATGCTGCAAAACTGTTGCAAACAATCCCCTGAAAGCTTTTTCGGTGTAAACAGATGGGTTTTTATCATGGGAAACAGAATTAGCCCTCGGCGTCTGAGCAACTTTTTTTGAAAAAATCCCTAAGCCGCGCGGTCACAATTTCAGCAAAAATCTGACGTTCTGCAATTCACTCAGAAATGGTGCCAAACTGTTGCAAACGATCGACTGAAAGCTTTTTCGGTGGAAACAGATGGGTTTTTATCATGGGAAACAGAATTAGCCCTCGACGTCTGAACAACTTTTTTTGAAAAAATCCCTAAGCCGCGCGGTCACAATTTCAGCAAAAATCTGACGTTCTGCAATTCACTCAGAAATGGTGCCAAACTGTTGCAAACGATCGACTGAAAGCTTTTTCGGTGGAAACAGATGGGTTTTTATCATGGGAAACAGAATTAGCCCTCGACGTCTGAGCAACTTTTTTTTGAAAAAATCCCTAAGCCGCGCGGTCACGATTTCAGCAAAAATCTGACGTTCTGCAATTCACTCAGAAATGGTGCCAAACTGTTGCAAACGATCGACTGAAAGCTTTTTCAGTGGAAACAGATGGGTTTTTATCATGGGAAACAGAATTAGCCCTCGACGTCTGAACACCTTTTTTTGAAAAAATCCCTAAGCCGCGCGGTCACAATTTCAGCAAAAATCTGACGTTCTGCAATTCACTCCGAAATGGTGCCAAACTGTTGCAAACGATCCCCTGAAAGCTTTTTCGGTGAAAACAGATGGGTTTTTATCATGGGAAACAGAATTAGCCCTCCATGTCTGAACACCTTTTTTTGAAAAAATCCCGAAGGCGCGCGGTCACAATTTCAGCATAAATCTGACGTTCTGCAATTGACTCAGAAATGGTGCCAAACTGTTGCAAACGATCCCCTGAAAGCTTTTTCGGTGGAAACAGATGGGTTTTTATCATGGGAAACAGAATTAGCCCTCGGCGTCTGAGCAACTTTTTTTGAAAAAATCCCTAAGCCGCGCGGTCACAATTTCAGCAAAAATCTGACGTTCTGCAATTCACTCAGAAATGCTGCCAAAGTGTTGCAAACGATCCCCTGAAAGCTTTTTCGGTGGAAACAGATGGGTTTTTATCATGGGAAACAGAATTAGCCCTCGACGTCTGAACAACGTTTTTTGAAAAAATCCCTAAGCCGCGCGGTCACAATTTCTGCAAAAATCTGACGTTCTGCAATTCACTCCGAAATGGTGCCAAACTGTTGCAAACGATCCCCTGAAAGCTTTTTCGGTGGAAACAGATGGGTTTTTATCATGGGAAACAGAATTAGCCCTCGATGTCTGAACACCTTTTTTTGAAAAAATCCCTAAGCCGCGCGGTCACAATTTCAGCAAAAATCTGACGTTCTGCAATTCACTCAGAAATGGTGCCAAACTGTTGCAAACGATCGACTGAAAGCTTTTTCGGTGGAAACAGATGGGTTTTTATCATGGGAAACAGAATTAGCCCTCGACGTCTGAACAACTTTTTTTGAAAAAATCCCTAAGCCGCGCGGTCAGAATTTCAGCAAAAATCTGACGTTCTGCAATTCACTCAGAAATGGTGCCAAACAGTTGCAAACGATCCCCTGAAAGCTTTGTCGGTGGAAATAGATGGGTTTTTATCATGGGAAACAGAATTAGCCCTCGAGGTCTGAGCAACGTTTTTTGAAAAAATCTCTAAGCCGCGCGGTCACAATTTCAGCAAAAATCTGACGTTCTGCAATTCACTCAGAAATGCTGCAAAACTGTTGCAAACAATCCCCTGAAAGCTTTTTCGGTGTAAACAGATGGGTTTTTATCATGGGAAACAGAATTAGCCCTCGACGTCTGAACAACTTTTTTTGAAAAAATCCCTAAGCCGCGCGGTCACAATTTCTGCAAAAATCTGACGTTCTGCAATTCACTCCGAAATGGTGCTAAACAGTTGCAAACGATCCCCTGAAAGCTTTGTCGGTGGAAATAGATGGGTTTTTATCATGGGAAACAGAATTAGCCCTCGAGGTCTGAGCAACGTTTTTTGAAAAAATCTCTAAGCCGCGCGGTCACAATTTCAGCAAAAATCTGACGTTCTGCAATTCACTCAGAAATGCTGCAAAACTGTTGCAAACAATCCCCTGAAAGCTTTTTCGGTGTAAACAGATGGGTTTTTATCATGGGAAACAGAATTAGCCCTCGGCGTCTGAGCAACTTTTTTTGAAAAAATCCCTAAGCCGCGCGGTCACAATTTCAGCAAAAATCTGACGTTCTGCAATTCACTCAGAAATGGTGCCAAACTGTTGCAAACGATCGACTGAAAGCTTTTTCGGTGGAAACAGATGGGTTTTTATCATGGGAAACAGAATTAGCCCTCGACGTCTGAACAACTTTTTTTGAAAAAATCCCTAAGCCGCGCGGTCACAATTTCAGCAAAAATCTGACGTTCTGCAATTCACTCAGAAATGGTGCCAAACTGTTGCAAACGATCGACTGAAAGCTTTTTCGGTGGAAACAGATGGGTTTTTATCATGGGAAACAGAATTAGCCCTCGACGTCTGAGCAACTTTTTTTTGAAAAAATCCCTAAGCCGCGCGGTCACGATTTCAGCAAAAATCTGACGTTCTGCAATTCACTCAGAAATGGTGCCAAACTGTTGCAAACGATCGACTGAAAGCTTTTTCAGTGGAAACAGATGGGTTTTTATCATGGGAAACAGAATTAGCCCTCGACGTCTGAACACCTTTTTTTGAAAAAATCCCTAAGCCGCGCGGTCACAATTTCTGCAAAAATCTGACGTTCTGCAATTCACTCCGAAATGGTGCCAAACTGTTGCAAACGATCCCCTGAAAGCTTTTTCGGTGAAAACAGATGGGTTTTTATCATGGGAAACAGAATTAGCCCTCCATGTCTGAACACCTTTTTTTGAAAAAATCCCGAAGGCGCGCGGTCACAATTTCAGCATAAATCTGACGTTCTGCAATTGACTCAGAAATGGTGCCAAACTGTTGCAAACGATCCCCTGAAAGCTTTTTCGGTGGAAACAGATGGGTTTTTATCATGGGAAACAGAATTAGCCCTCGGCGTCTGAGCAACTTTTTTTGAAAAAATCCCTAAGCCGCGCGGTCACAATTTCAGCAAAAATCTGACGTTCTGCAATTCACTCAGAAATGCTGCCAAAGTGTTGCAAACGATCCCCTGAAAGCTTTTTCGGTGGAAACAGATGGGTTTTTATCATGGGAAACAGAATTAGCCCTCGACGTCTGAACAACTTTTTTTGAAAAAATCCCTAAGCCGCGCGGTCACAATTTCTGCAAAAATCTGACGTTCTGCAATTCACTCCGAAATGGTGCCAAACTGTTGCAAACGATCCCCTGAAAGCTTTTTCGGTGGAAACAGATGGGTTTTTATCATGGGAAACAGAATTAGCCCTCGATGTCTGAACACCTTTTTTTGAAAAAATCCCTAAGCCGCGCGGTCACAATTTCAGCAAAAATCTGACGTTCTGCAATTCACTCAGAAATGGTGCCAAACTGTTGCAAACGATCGACTGAAAGCTTTTTCGGTGGAAACAGATGGGTTTTTATCATGGGAAACAGAATTAGCCCTCGACGTCTGAACAACTTTTTTTGAAAAAATCCCTAAGCCGCGCGGTCACAATTTCAGCAAAAATCTGACGTTCTGCAATTCACTCAGAAATGGTGCCAAACTGTTGCAAACGATCGACTGAAAGCTTTTTCGGTGGAAACTGATGGGTTTTTATCATGGGAAACAGAATTAGCCCTCGACGTCTGAACACCTTTTTTTGAAAAAATCCCGAAGCCGCGCGGTCAAAATTTCAGCAAAAATCTGACGTTCTGCAATTCACTCAGAAATGGTGCCAAACTGTTGCAAACGATCCCCGGAAAGCTTTTTCAGTGAAAACAGATGGGTTTTTATCATGGGAAATAGAATTAGCCCTCGACGTCTGAGCAACTTTTTTTGAAAAAATCCCTAAGCCGCGCGGTCAGAATTTCAGCAAAAATCTGACGTTCTGCAATTCACTCAGAAATGGTGCCAAACAGTTGCAAACGATCCCCTGAAAGCTTTGTCGGTGGAAATAGATGGGTGTTTATCATGGGAAACAGAATTAGCCCTCGAGGTCTGAGCAACGTTTTTTGAAAAAATCTCTAAGCCGCGCGGTCACAATTTCAGCAAAAATCTGACGTTCTGCAATTCACTCAGAAATGCTGCAAAACTGTTGCAAACAATCCCCTGAAAGCTTTTTCGGTGTAAACAGATGGGTTTTTATCATGGGAAACAGAATTAGCCCTCGGCGTCTGAGCAACTTTTTTTGAAAAAATCCCTAAGCCGCGCGGTCACAATTTCAGCAAAAATCTGACGTTCTGCAATTCACTCAGAAATGGTGCCAAACTGTTGCAAACGATCGACTAAAAGCTTTTTCGGTGGAAACAGATGGGTTTTTATCATGGGAAACAGAATTAGCCCTCGACGTCTGAACAACTTTTTTTGAAAAAATCCCTAAGCCGCGCGGTCACAATTTCAGCAAAAATCTGACGTTCTGCAATTCACTCAGAAATGGTGCCAAACTGTTGCAAACGATCGACTGAAAGCTTTTTCGGTGGAAACAGATGGGTTTTCATCATGGGAAACAGAATTAGCCCTCGACGTCTGAGCAACTTTTTTTTGAAAAAATCCCTAAGCCGCGCGGTCACGATTTCAGCAAAAATCTGACGTTCTGCAATTCACTCAGCAATGGTGCCAAACTGTTGCAAACGATCGACTGAAAGCTTTTTTAGTGGAAACAGATTGGTTTTTATCATGGGAAACAGAATTAGCCCTCGACGTCTGAACACCTTTTTTTGAAAAAATCTCTAAGCCGCGCGGTCACAATTTCTGCAAAAATCTGACGTTCTGCAATTCACTCCGAAATGGTGCCAAACTGTTGCAAACGATCCCCTGAAAGCTTTTTCGGTGAAAACAGATGGGTTTTTATCATGGGAAACAGAATTAGCCCTCCATGTCTGAACACCTTTTTTTGAAAAAATCCCTAAGCCGCGCGGTCACAATTTCAGCAAAAATCTGACGTTCTGCAATTCACTCAGAAATGGTGCCAAACTGTTGCAAACGATCGACTGAAAGCTTTTTCGGTGGAAACTGATGGGTTTTTATCATGGGAAACAGAATTAGCCCTCGACGTCTGAACACCTTTTTTTGAAAAAATCCCGAAGCCGCGCGGTCACAATTTCAGCAAAAATCTGACGTTCTGCAATTCACTCAGAAATGGTGCCAAACTGTTGCAAACGATCCCCGGAAAGCTTTTTCAGTGAAAACAGATGGGTTTTTATCATGGGAAATAGAATTAGCCCTCGACGTCTGAGCAACTTTTTTTGAAAAAATCCCTAAGCCGCGCGGTCAGAATTTCAGCAAAAATCTGACGTTCTGCAATTCACTCAGAAATGGTGCCAAACAGTTGCAAACGATCCCCTGAAAGCTTTGTCGGTGGAAATAGATGGGTTTTTATCATGGGAAACAGAATTAGCCCTCGAGGTCTGAGCAACGTTTTTTGAAAAAATCTCTAAGCCGCGCGGTCACAATTTCAGCAAAAATCTGACGTTCTGCAATTCACTCAGAAATGCTGCAAAACTGTTGCAAACAATCCCCTGAAACCTTTTTCGGTGTAAACAGATGGGTTTTTATCATGGGAAACAGAATTAGCCCTCGGCGTCTGAGCAACTTTTTTTGAAAAAATCCCTAAGCCGCGCGGTCACAATTTCAGCAAAAATCTGATGTTCTGCAATTCACTCAGAAATGGTGCCAAACTGTTGCAAACGATCGACTAAAAGCTTTTTCGGTGGAAACAGATGGGTTTTTATCATGGGAAACAGAATTAGCCCTCGACGTCTGAACAACTTTTTTTGAAAAAATCCCTAAGCCGCGCGGTCACAATTTCAGCAAAAATCTGACGTTCTGCAATTCACTCAGAAATGGTGCCAAACTGTTGCAAACGATCGACTGAAAGCTTTTTCGGTGGAAACAGATGGGTTTTCATCATGGGAAACAGAATTAGCCCTCGACGTCTGAGCAACTTTTTTTTGAAAAAATCCCTAAGCCGCGCGGTCACGATTTCAGCAAAAATCTGACGTTCTGCAATTCACTCAGAAATGGTGCCAAATTGTTGCAAAAGATCGACTGAAAGCTTTTTCAGTGGAAACAGATGGGTTTTTATCATGGGAAACAGAATTAGCCCTCGACGTCTGAACACCTTTTTTTGAAAAAATCTCTAAGCCGCGCGGTCACAATTTCTGCAAAAATCTGACGTTCTGCAATTCACTCCGAAATGGTGCCAAACTGTTGCAAACGATCCCCTGAAAGCTTTTTCGGTGAAAACAGATGGGTTTTTATCATGGGAAACAGAATTAGCCCTCCATGTCTGAACACCTTTTTTTGAAAAAATCCCTAAGCCGCGCGGTCACAATTTCAGCAAAAATCTGACGTTCTGCAATTCACTCAGAAATGGTGCCAAACTGTTGCAAACGATCGACTGAAAGCTTT
Source organism: Podarcis tiliguerta (assembly GCF_965153285.1). Taxonomy (NCBI): domain Eukaryota; kingdom Metazoa; phylum Chordata; class Lepidosauria; order Squamata; family Lacertidae; genus Podarcis; species Podarcis tiliguerta. The sequence goes on from NC_139544.1 coordinate 8,501,757, forward strand.
TTCGGTGGAAACAGATGGATTTTTATCATGGGAAACAGAATTAGCCCTCGACGTCTGAGCAACTTTTTTTGAAAAAATCCCTAAGCCGCGCGGTCACAATTTCAGCAAAAATCTGACGTTCTGCAATTCACTCAGAAATGCTGCCAAACTGTTGCAAACGATCGACTGAAAGCTTTTTCGGTGGAAACTGATGGGTTTTTATCATGGGAAACAGAATTAGCCCTCGACGTCTGAACACCTTTTTTTGAAAAAATCCCTAAGCCGCGCGGTCACAATTTCAGCAAAAATCTGACGTTCTGCAATTCACTCAGAAATGGTGCCAAACTGTTGCAAACGATCGACTGAAAGCTTTTTCGGTGGAAACAGATGGGTTTTTATCATGGGAAACAGAATTAGCCCTCGACGTCTGAACACCTTTTTTTGAAAAAATCCCTAAGCCGCGCGGTCACAATTTCAGCAAAAATCTGACGTTCTGCAATTCACTCAGAAATGGTGCCAAACTGTTGCAAACGATCGACTGAAAGCTTTTTCGGTGGAAACTGATGGGTTTTTATCATGGGAAACAGAATTAGCCCTCGACGTCTGAACACCTTTTTTTGAAAAAATCCCGAAGGCGCGCGGTCACAATTTCAGCATAAATCTGACGTTCTGCAATTCACTCAGAAATGGTGCCAAACTGTTGCAAGCGATCAACTGAAAGCTTTTTCAGTGAAAGCAGATGGGTTTTTATCATGGGAAATAGAATTAGCCCACAACGTCTGAACAACTTTTTTTGAAAAAATCCCGAAGCCGCGCGGTCACAATTTCAGCAAAAATCTGACGTTCTGCAATTGACTCAGAAATGCTGCCAAAGTGTTGCAAACGATCCCCTGAAAGCTTTTTCGGTGGAAACAGATGGGTTTTTATCATGGGAAACAGAATTAGCCCTCGACGTCTGAACAACTTTTTTTGAAAAAATCCCTAAGCCGCGCGGTCACAATTTCTGCAAAAATCTGACGTTCTGCAATTCACTCCGAAATGGTGCCAAACTGTTGCAAACGATCCCCTGAAAGCTTTTTCGGTGGAAACAGATGGGTTTTTATCATGGGAAACAGAATTAGCCCTCGATGTCTGAACACCTTTTTTTGAAAAAATCCCTAAGCCGCGCGGTCACAATTTCAGCAAAAATCTGACGTTCTGCAATTCACTCAGAAATGGTGCCAAACTGTTGCAAACGATCGACTGAAAGCTTTTTCGGTGGAAACAGATGGGTTTTTATCATGGGAAACAGAATTAGCCCTCGACGTCTGAACAACTTTTTTTGAAAAAATCCCTAAGCCGCGCGGTCACAATTTCAGCAAAAATCTGACGTTCTGCAATTCACTCAGAAATGGTGCCAAACAGTTGCAAACGATCGACTGAAAGCTTTTTCGGTGGAAACTGATGGGTTTTTATCATGGGAAACAGAATTAGCCCTCGACGTCTGAACACCTTTTTTTGAAAAAATCCCTAAGCCGCGCGGTCACAATTTCAGCAAAAATCTGACGTTCTGCAATTCACTCAGAAATGGTGCCAAACTGTTGCAAACGATCCCCGGAAAGCTTTTTCAGTGAAAACAGATGGGTTTTTATCATGGGAAATAGAATTAGCCCTCGACGTCTGAGCAACTTTTTTTGAAAAAATCCCTAAGCCGCGCGGTCACAATTTCAGCAAAAATCTGACGTTCTGCAATTCACTCAGAAATGGTGCCAAACAGTTGCAAATGATCCCCTGAAAGCTTTGTCGGTGGAAATAGATGGGTTTTTATCATGGGAAACAGAATTAGCCCTCGAGGTCTGAGCAACGTTTTTTGAAAAAATCTCTAAGCCGCGCGGTCACAATTTCAGCAAAAATCTGACGTTCTGCAATTGACTCAGAAATGGTGCCAAACTGTTGCAAACGATCGACTGAAAGCTTTTTCGGTGGAAACTGATGGGTTTTTATCATGGGAAACAGAATTAGCCCTCGACGTCTGAACACCTTTTTTTGAAAAAATCCCGAAGGCGCGCGGTCACAATTTCAGCATAAATCTGACGTTCTGCAATTCACTCAGAAATGGTGCCAAACTGTTGCAAGCGATCAACTGAAAGCTTTTTCAGTGAAAGCAGATGGGTTTTTATCATGGGAAATAGAATTAGCCCACAACGTCTGAACAACTTTTTTTGAAAAAATCCCGAAGCCGCGCGGTCACAATTTCAGCAAAAATCTGACGTTCTGCAATTGACTCAGAAATGCTGCCAAAGTGTTGCAAACGATCCCCTGAAAGCTTTTTCGGTGGAAACAGATGGGTTTTTATCATGGGAAACAGAATTAGCCCTCGACGTCTGAACAACTTTTTTTGAAAAAATCCCTAAGCCGCGCGGTCACAATTTCTGCAAAAATCTGACGTTCTGCAATTCACTCCGAAATGGTGCCAAACTGTTGCAAACGATCCCCTGAAAGCTTTTTCGGTGGAAACAGATGGGTTTTTATCATGGGAAACAGAATTAGCCCTCGATGTCTGAACACCTTTTTTTGAAAAAATCCCTAAGCCGCGCGGTCACAATTTCAGCAAAAATCTGACGTTCTGCAATTCACTCAGAAATGGTGCCAAACTGTTGCAAACGATCGACTGAAAGCTTTTTCGGTGGAAACAGATGGGTTTTTATCATGGGAAACAGAATTAGCCCTCGACGTCTGAACAACTTTTTTTGAAAAAATCCCTAAGCCGCGCGGTCACAATTTCAGCAAAAATCTGACGTTCTGCAATTCACTCAGAAATGGTGCCAAACTGTTGCAAACGATCGACTGAAAGCTTTTTCGGTGGAAACTGATGGGTTTTTATCATGGGAAACAGAATTAGCCCTCGACGTCTGAACACCTTTTTTTGAAAAAATCCCTAAGCCGCGCGGTCACAATTTCAGCAAAAATCTGACGTTCTGCAATTCACTCAGAAATGGTGCCAAACTGTTGCAAACGATCCCCGGAAAGCTTTTTCAGTGAAAACAGATGGGTTTTTATCATGGGAAATAGAATTAGCCCTCGACGTCTGAGCAACTTTTTTTGAAAAAATCCCTAAGCCGCGCGGTCACAATTTCAGCAAAAATCTGACGTTCTGCAATTCACTCAGAAATGGTGCCAAACAGTTGCAAATGATCCCCTGAAAGCTTTGTCGGTGGAAATAGATGGGTTTTTATCATGGGAAACAGAATTAGCCCTCGAGGTCTGAGCAACGTTTTTTGAAAAAATCTCTAAGCCGCGCGGTCACAATTTCAGCAAAAATCTGACGTTCTGCAATTCACTCAGAAATGCTGCAAAACTGTTGCAAACAATCCCCTGAAAGCTTTTTCGGTGTAAACAGATGGGTTTTTATCATGGGAAACAGAATTAGCCCTCGGCGTCTGAGCAACTTTTTTTGAAAAAATCCCTAAGCCGCGCGGTCACAATTTCAGCAAAAATCTGACGTTCTGCAATTCACTCAGAAATGGTGCCAAACTGTTGCAAACGATCGACTGAAAGCTTTTTCGGTGGAAACAGATGGGTTTTTATCATGGGAAACAGAATTAGCCCTCGACGTCTGAACAACTTTTTTTGAGAAAATCCCTAAGCCGCGCGGTCACAATTTCAGCAAAAATCTGACGTTCTGCAATTCACTCAGAAATGGTGCCAAACTGTTGCAAACGATCGACTGAAAGCTTTTTCGGTGAAAACAGATGGGTTTTTATCATGGGAAACAGAATTAGCCCTCCATGTCTGAACACCTTTTTTTGAAAAAATCCCTAAGCCGCGCGGTCACAATTTCAGCAAAAATCTGACGTTCTGCAATTCACTCAGAAATGGTGCCAAACTGTTGCAAACGATCGACTGAAAGCTTTTTCGGTGGAAACAGATGGGTTTTTATCATGGGAAACAGAATTAGCCCTCGACGTCTGAGCAACTTTTTTTTGAAAAAATCCCTAAGCCGCGCGGTCACGATTTCAGCAAAAATCTGACGTTCTGCAATTCACTCCGAAATGGTGCCAAACTGTTGCAAACGATCCCCTGAAAGCTTTTTCGGTGAAAACAGATGGGTTTTTATCATGGGAAACAGAATTAGCCCTCCATGTCTGAACACCTTTTTTTGAAAAAATCCCTAAGCCGCGCGGTCACAATTTCAGCAAAAATCTGACGTTCTGCAATTCACTCAGAAATGGTGCCAAACTGTTGCAAACGATCGACTGAAAGCTTTTTCAGTGGAAACAGATGGGTTTTTATCATGGGAAACAGAATTAGCCCTCGACGTCTGAACACCTTTTTTTGAAAAAATCTCTAAGCCGCGCGGTCACAATTTCTGCAAAAATCTGACGTTCTGCAATTCACTCCGAAATGGTGCCAAACTGTTGCAAACGATCCCCTGAAAGCTTTTTCGGTGAAAACAGATGGGTTTTTATCATGGGAAACAGAATTAGCCCTCCATGTCTGAACACCTTTTTTTGAAAAAATCCCTAAGCCGCGCGGTCACAATTTCAGCAAAAATCTGACGTTCTGCAATTCACTCAGAAATGGTGCCAAACTGTTGCAAACGATCGACTGAAAGCTTTTTCGGTGGAAACAGATGGGTTTTTATCATGGGAAACAGAATTAGCCCTCGACGTCTGAACACCTTTTTTTGAAAAAATCCCGAAGCCGCGCGGTCACAATTTCAGCAAAAATCTGACGTTCTGCAATTGACTCAGAAATGGTGCCAAACTGTTGCAAACGATTCGCTGAAAGCTTTTTCGGTGGAAACAGATGGGTTTTTATCATGGGAAACAGAATTAGCCCTCGGCGTCTGAGCAACTTTTTTTGAAAAAATCCCGAAGCCGCGCGGTCACAATTTCAGCAAAAATCTGACGTTCTGCAATTCACTCAGAAATGCTGCCAAACTGTTGCAAACGATCCCCTGAAAGCTTTTTCGGTGGAAACAGATGTGTTTTTATCATGGGAAACAGAATTAGCCCTCGACGTCTGAACAACTTTTTTTGAAAAAATCCCTAAGCCGCGCGGTCACAATTTCTGCAAAAATCTGACGTTCTGCAATTCACTCCGAAATGGTGCCAAACTGTTGCAAACGATCCCCTGAAAGCTTTTTCGGTGGAAACAGATGGGTTTTTATCATGGGAAACAGAATTAGCCCTCGACGTCTGAACAGCTTTTTTTGAAAAAATCCCTAAGCCGCGCGGTCACAATTTCAGCAAAAATCTGACGTTCTGCAATTCACTCAGAAATGGTGCCAAACTGTTGCAAACGATCGACTGAAAGCTTTTTCGGTGGAAACAGATGGGTTTTTATCATGGGAAACAGAATTAGCCCTCGACGTCTGAACACCTTTTTTTGAAAAAATCCCTAAGCCGCGCGGTCACAATTTCAGCAAAAATCTGACGTTCTGCAATTCACTCAGAAATGGTGCCAAACTGTTGCAAACGATCGACTGAAAGCTTTTTCGGTGGAAACTGATGGGTTTTTATCATGGGAAACAGAATTAGCCCTCGACGTCTGAACACCTTTTTTTGAAAAAATCCCGAAGGCGCGCGGTCACAATTTCAGCATAAATCTGACGTTCTGCAATTCACTCAGAAATGGTGCCAAACTGTTGCAAGCGATCGACTGAAAGCTTTTTCAGTGAAAGCAGATGGGTTTTTATCATGGGAAATAGAATTAGCCCACAACGTCTGAACAACTTTTTTTGAAAAAATCCCGAAGCCGCGCGGTCACAATTTCAGCAAAAATCTGACGTTCTGCAATTGACTCAGAAATGGTGCCAAACTGTTGCAAACGATCCCCTTAAAGCTTTTTCGGTGGAAACAGATGGGTTTTTATCATGGGAAACAGAATTAGCCCTCGACGTCTGAACACCTTTTTTTGAAAAAATCTCTAAGCCGCGCGGTCACAATTTCTGCAAAAATCTGACGTTCTGCAATTCACTCCGAAATGGTGCCAAACTGTTGCAAACGATCCCCTGAAAGCTTTTTCGGTGAAAACAGATGGGTTTTTATCATGGGAAACAGAATTAGCCCTCGACGTCTGAACACCTTTTTTTGAAAAAATCCCTAAGCCGCGCGGTCACAATTTCAGCAAAAATCTGACGTTCTGCAATTCACTCAGAAATGGTGCCAAACTGTTGCAAACGATCGACTGAAAGCTTTTTCGGTGGAAACAGATGGGTTTTTATCATGGGAAACAGAATTAGCCCTCGACGTCTGAACACCTTTTTTTGAAAAAATCCCTAAGCCGCGCGGTCACAATTTCAGCAAAAATCTGACGTTCTGCAATTCACTCAGAAATGGTGCCAAACTGTTGCAAACGATCGACTGAAAGCTTTTTCGGTGGAAACTGATGGGTTTTTATCATGGGAAACAGAATTAGCCCTCGACGTCTGAACACCTTTTTTTGAAAAAATCCCGAAGGCGCGCGGTCACAATTTCAGCATAAATCTGACGTTCTGCAATTCACTCAGAAATGGTGCCAAACTGTTGCAAGCGATCGACTGAAAGCTTTTTCAGTGAAAGCAGATGGGTTTTTATCATGGGAAATAGAATTAGCCCACAACGTCTGAACAACTTTTTTTGAAAAAATCCCGAAGCCGCGCGGTCACAATTTCAGCAAAAATCTGACGTTCTGCAATTGACTCAGAAATGGTGCCAAACTGTTGCAAACGATCCCCTGAAAGCTTTTTCGGTGGAAACAGATGGGTTTTTATCATGGGAAACAGAATTAGCCCTCGGCGTCTGAGCAACTTTTTTTGAAAAAATCCCGAAGCCGCGCGGTCACAATTTCAGCAAAAATCTGACGTTCTGCAATTCACTCAGAAATGCTGCCAAACTGTTGCAAACGATCCCCTGAAAGCTTTTTCGGTGGAAACAGATGGGTTTTTATCATGGGAAACAGAATTAGCCCTCGACGTCTGAACAACTTTTTTTGAAAAAATCCCTAAGCCGTGCGGTCATAATTTCTGCAAAAATCTGACGTTCTGCAATTCACTCCGAAATGGTGCCAAACTGTTGCAAACGATCCCCTGAAAGCTTTTTCGGTGGAAACAGATGGGTTTTTATCATGGGAAACAGAATTAGCCCTCGATGTCTGAACACCTTTTTTTGAAAAAATCTCTAAGCCGCGCGGTCACAATTTCAGCAAAAATCTGACGTTCTGCAATTCACTCAGAAATGCTGCCAAACTGTTGCAAACGATCGACTGAAAGCTTTTTCGGTGGAAACAGATGGGTTTTTATCATGGGAAACAGAATTAGCCCTCCATGTCTGAACACCTTTTTTTGAAAAAATCCCTAAGCCGCGCGGTCACAATTTCAGCAAAAATCTGACGTTCTGCAATTCACTCAGAAATGGTGCCAAACTGTTGCAAACGATCGACTGAAAGCTTTTTCGGTGGAAACAGATGGATTTTTATCATGGGAAACAGAATTAGCCCTCGACGTCTGAGCAACTTTTTTTGAAAAAATCCCTAAGCCGCGCGGTCACAATTTCAGCAAAAATCTGACGTTCTGCAATTCACTCAGAAATGCTGCCAAACTGTTGCAAACGATCGACTGAAAGCTTTTTCGGTGGAAACTGATGGGTTTTTATCATGGGAAACAGAATTAGCCCTCGACGTCTGAACACCTTTTTTTGAAAAAATCCCTAAGCCGCGTGGTCACAATTTCAGCAAAAATCTGACGTTCTGCAATTCACTCAGAAATGGTGCCAAACTGTTGCAAACGATCGACTGAAAGCTTTTTCAGTGGAAACAGATGGGTTTTTATCATGGGAAACAGAATTCGCCCTCGACTTCTGAACACCTTTTTTTGAAAAAATCTCTATTTCTGCAAAAATCTGACGTTCTGCAATTCACTCCGAAATGGTGCCAAACTGTTGCAAACGAACCCCTGAAAGCTTTTTCGGTGAAAACAGATGGGTTTTTATCATGGGAAACAGAATTAGCCCTCCATGTCTGAACACCTTTTTTTGAAAAAATCCCTAAGCCGCGCGGTCACAATTTCAGCAAAAATCTGACGTTCTGCAATTCACTCAGAAATGGTGCCAAACTGTTGCAAACGATCGACTGAAAGCTTTTTCGGTGGAAACAGATGGGTTTTTATCATGGGAAACAGAATTAGCCCTCGACGTCTGAACACCTTTTTTTGAAAAAATCCCTAAGCTGCGCGGTCACAATTTCAGCAAAAATCTGACTTTCTGCAATTCACTCAGAAATGGTGCCAAACTGTTGCAAACGATCGACTGAAAGCTTTTTCAGTGGAAACAGATGGGTTTTTATCATGGGAAACAGAATTCGCCCTCGACTTCTGAACACCTTTTTTTGAAAAAATCTCTATTTCTGCAAAAATCTGACGTTCTGCAATTCACTCCGAAATGGTGCCAAACTGTTGCAAACGAACCCCTGAAAGCTTTTTCGGTGAAAACAGATGGGTTTTTATCATGGGAAACAGAATTAGCCCTCCATGTCTGAACACCTTTTTTTGAAAAAATCCCTAAGCCGCGCGGTCACAATTTCAGCAAAAATCTGACGTTCTGCAATTCACTCAGAAATGGTGCCAAACTGTTGCAAACGATCGACTGAAAGCTTTTTCGGTGGAAACAGATGGATTTTTATCATGGGAAACAGAATTAGCCCTCGACGTCTGAGCAACTTTTTTTGAAAAAATCCCTAAGCCGCGCGGTCACAATTTCAGCAAAAATCTGACGTTCTGCAATTCACTCAGAAATGCTGCCAAACTGTTGCAAACGATCGACTGAAAGCTTTTTCGGTGGAAACTGATGGGTTTTTATCATGGGAAACAGAATTAGCCCTCGACGTCTGAACACCTTTTTTTGAAAAAATCCCTAAGCCGCGTGGTCACAATTTCAGCAAAAATCTGACGTTCTGCAATTCACTCAGAAATGGTGCCAAACTGTTGCAAACGATCGACTGAAAGCTTTTTCAGTGGAAACAGATGGGTTTTTATCATGGGAAACAGAATTCGCCCTCGACTTCTGAACACCTTTTTTTGAAAAAATCTCTATTTCTGCAAAAATCTGACGTTCTGCAATTCACTCCGAAATGGTGCCAGACTGTTGCAAACGAACCCCTGAAAGCTTTTTCGGTGAAAACAGATGGGTTTTTATCATGGGAAACAGAATTAGCCCTCCATGTCTGAACACCTTTTTTTGAAAAAATCCCTAAGCCGCGCGGTCACAATTTCAGCAAAAATCTGACGTTCTGCAATTCACTCAGAAATGGTGCCAAACTGTTGCAAACGATCGACTGAAAGCTTTTTCGGTGGAAACAGATGGGTTTTTATCATGGGAAACAGAATTAGCCCTCGACGTCTGAACACCTTTTTTTGAAAAAATCCCTAAGCTGCGCGGTCACAATTTCAGCAAAAATCTGACTTTCTGCAATTCACTCAGAAATGGTGCCAAACTGTTGCAAACGATCGACTGAAAGCTTTTTCAGTGGAAACAGATGGGTTTTTATCATGGGAAACAGAATTCGCCCTCGACTTCTGAACACCTTTTTTTGAAAAAATCTCTATTTCTGCAAAAATCTGACGTTCTGCAATTCACTCCGAAATGGTGCCAAACTGTTGCAAACGAACCCCTGAAAGCTTTTTCGGTGAAAACAGATGGGTTTTTATCATGGGAAACAGAATTAGCCCTCCATGTCTGAACACCTTTTTTTGAAAAAATCCCTAAGCCGCGCGGTCACAATTTCAGCAAAAATCTGACGTTCTGCAATTCACTCAGAAATGGTGCCAAACTGTTGCAAACGATCGACTGAAAGCTTTTTCGGTGGAAACAGATGGATTTTTATCATGGGAAACAGAATTAGCCCTCGACGTCTGAGCAACTTTTTTTGAAAAAATCCCTAAGCCGCGCGGTCACAATTTCAGCAAAAATCTGACGTTCTGCAATTCACTCAGAAATGCTGCCAAACTGTTGCAAACGATCGACTGAAAGCTTTTTCGGTGGAAACTGATGGGTTTTTATCATGGGAAACAGAATTAGCCCTCGACGTCTGAACACCTTTTTTTGAAAAAATCCCTAAGCCGCGTGGTCACAATTTCAGCAAAAATCTGACGTTCTGCAATTCACTCAGAAATGGTGCCAAACTGTTGCAAACGATCGACTGAAAGCTTTTTCGGTGGAAACAGATGGGTTTTTATCATGGGAAACAGAATTAGCCCTCGACGTCTGAAAACCTTTTTTTGAAAAAATCCCTAAGCCGCGCGGTCACAATTTCAGCAAAAATCTGACTTTCTGCAATTCACTCAGAAATGGTGCCAAACTGTTGCAAACGATCGACTGAAAGCTTTTTCGGTGGAAACTGATGGGTTTTTATCATGGGAAACAGAATTAGCCCTCGACGTCTGAACACCTTTTTTTGAAAAAATCCCGAAGGCGCGCGGTCACAATTTCAGCATAAATCTGACGTTCTGCAATTCACTCAGAAATGGTGCCAAACTGTTGCAAGCGATCGACTGAAAGCTTTTTCAGTGAAAGCAGATGGGTTTTTATCATGGGAAATAGAATTAGCCCACAACGTCTGAACAACTTTTTTTGAAAAAATCCCGAAGCCGCGCGGTCACAATTTCAGCAAAAATCTGACGTTCTGCAATTGACTCAGAAATGGTGCCAAACTGTTGCAAACGATCCCCTGAAAGCTTTTTCGGTGGAAACAGATGGGTTTTTATCATGGGAAACAGAATTAGCCCTCGGCGTCTGAGCAACTTTTTTTGAAAAAATCCCTAAGCCGCGCGGTCACAATTTCAGCAAAAATCTGACGTTCTGCAATTCACTCAGAAATGGTGCCAAACTGCTGCAAACGATCGACTGAAAGCTTTTTCGGTGGAAACTGATGGGTTTTTATCATGGGAAACAGAATTAGCCCTCGACGTCTGAACACCTTTTTTTGAAAAAATCCCGAAGCCGCGCGGTCACAATTTCAGCAAAAATCTGACGTTCTGCAATTCACTCAGAAATGGTGCCAAACTGTTGCAAACGATCCCCGGAAAGCTTTTTCAGTGAAAACAGATGGGTTTTTATCATGGGAAATAGAATTAGCCCTCGACGTCTGAGCAACTTTTTTTGAAAAAATCCCTAAGCCGCGTGGTCACAATTTCAGCAAAAATCTGACGTTCTGCAATTCACTCAGAAATGGTGCCAAACAGTTGCAAACAATCCCCTGAAAGCTTTGTCGGTGGAAATAGATGGGTTTTTATCATGGGAAACAGAATTAGCCCTCGACGTCTGAACACCTTTTTTTGAAAAAATCCCTAAGCCGCGCGGTCACAATTTCAGCAAAAATCTGACTTTCTGCAATTCACTCAGAAATGGTGCCAAACTGTTGCAAACGATCGACTGAAAGCTTTTTCGATGGAAACTGATGGGTTTTTATCATGGGAAATAGAATTAGCCCTCGACGTCTGAACACCTTTTTTTGAAAAAATCCCGAAGGCGCGCGGTCACAATTTCAGCATAAATCTGACGTTCTGCAATTCACTCAGAAATGGTGCCAAACTGTTGCAAGCGATCGACTGAAAGCTTTTTCAGTGAAAGCAGATGGGTTTTTATCATGGGAAATAGAATTAGCCCACAACGTCTGAACAACTTTTTTTGAAAAAATCCCGAAGCCGCGCGGTCACAATTTCAGCAAAAATCTGACGTTCTGCAATTGACTCAGAAATGGTGCCAAACTGTTGCAAACGATCCCCTGAAAGCTTTTTCGGTGGAAACAGATGGGATTTTATCATGGGAAACAGAATTAGCCCTCGGCGTCTGAGCAACTTTTTTTGAAAAAATCCCTAAGCCGCGCGGTCACAATTTCAGCAAAAATCTGACGTTCTGCAATTCACTCAGAAATGGTGCCAAACTGCTGCAAACGATCGACTGAAAGCTTTTTCGGTGGAAACTGATGGGTTTTTATCATGGGAAACAGAATTAGCCCTCAACGTCTGAACACCTTTTTTTGAAAAAATCCCGAAGCCGCGCGGTCACAATTTCAGCAAAAATCTGACGTTCTGCAATTCACTCAGAAATGGTGCCAAACTGTTGCAAACGATCCCCGGAAAGCTTTTTCAGTGAAAACAGATGGGTTTTTATCATGGGAAATAGAATTAGCCCTCGACGTCTGAGCAACTTTTTTTGAAAAAATCCCTAAGCCGCGTGGTCACAATTTCAGCAAAAATCTGACGTTCTGCAATTCACTCAGAAATGGTGCCAAACAGTTGCAAACAATCCCCTGAAAGCTTTGTCGGTGGAAATAGATGGGTTTTTATCATGGGAAACAGAATTAGCCCTCGAGGTCTGAGCAACGTTTTTTGAAAAAATCTCTAAGCCGCGCGGTCACAATTTCAGCAAAAATCTGACGTTCTGCAATTCACTCAGAAATGCTGCAAAACTGTTGCAAACAATCCCCTGAAAGCTTTTTCGGTGTAAACAGATGGGTTTTTATCATGGGAAACAGAATTAGCCCTCGGCGTCTGAGCAACTTTTTTTGAAAAAATCCCTAAGCCGCGCGGTCACAATTTCAGCAAAAATCTGACGTTCTGCAATTCACTCAGAAATGGTGCCAAACTGTTGCAAACGATCGACTGAAAGCTTTTTCGCTGGAAACAGATGGGTTTTTATCATGGGAAACAGAATTAGCCCTCGACGTCTGAACAACTTTTTTTGAAAAAATCCCTAAGCCGCGCGGTCACAATTTCAGCAAAAATCTGACGTTCTGCAATTCACTCAGAAATGGTGCCAAACTGTTGCAAACGATCGACTGAAAGCTTTTTCGGTGGAAACAGAGGGGTTTTTATCATGGGAAACAGAATTAGCCCTCGACGTCTGAGCAACTTTTTTTTGAAAAAATCCCTAAGCCGCGCGGTCACGATTTCAGCAAAAATCTGACGTTCTGCAATTCACTCAGAAATGGTGCCAAACTGTTACAAACGATCGACTGAAAGCTTTTTCAGTGGAAACAGATGGGTTTTTATCATGGGAAACAGAATTAGCCCTCGACGTCTGAACACCTTTTTTTGAAAAAATCTCTATTTCTGCAAAAATCTGACGTTCTGCAATTCACTCCGAAATGGTGCCAAACTGTTGCAAACGATCCCCTGAAAGCTTTTTCGGTGAAAACAGATGGGTTTTTATCATGGGAAACAGAATTAGCCCTCCATGTCTGAACACCTTTTTTTGAAAAAATCCCTAAGCCGCGCGGTCACAATTTCAGCAAAAATCTGACGTTCTGCAATTCACTCAGAAATGGTGCCAAACTGTTGCAAACGATCGACTGAAAGCTTTTTCGGTGGAAACAGATGGATTTTTATCATGGGAAACAGAATTAGCCCTCGACGTCTGAGCAACTTTTTTTGAAAAAATCCCTAAGCCGCGCGGTCACAATTTCAGCAAAAATCTGACGTTCTGCAATTCACTCAGAAATGCTGCCAAACTGTTGCAAACGATCGACTGAAAGCTTTTTCGGTGGAAACTGATGGGTTTTTATCATGGGAAACAGAATTAGCCCTCGACGTCTGAACACCTTTTTTTGAAAAAATCCCTAAGCCGCGCGGTCACAATTTCAGCAAAAATCTGACGTTCTGCAATTCACTCAGAAATGGTGCCAAACTGTTGCAAACGATCGACTGAAAGCTTTTTCGGTGGAAACAGATGGGTTTTTATCATGGGAAACAGAATTAGCCCTCGACGTCTGAACACCTTTTTTTGAAAAAATCCCTAAGCCGCACGGTCACAATTTCAGCAAAAATCTGACTTTCTGCAATTCACTCAGAAATGGTGCCAAACTGTTGCAAACGATCGACTGAAAGCTTTTTCGGTGGAAACTGATGGGTTTTTATCATGGGAAACAGAATTAGCCCTCGACGTCTGAACACCTTTTTTTGAAAAAATCCCGAAGGCGCGCGGTCACAATTTCAGCATAAATCTGACGTTCTGCAATTCACTCAGAAATGGTGCCAAACTGTTGCAAGCGATCGACTGAAAGCTTTTTCAGTGAAAGCAGATGGGTTTTTATCATGGGAAATAGAATTAGCCCACAACGTCTGAACAACTTTTTTTGAAAAAATCCCGAAGCCGCGCGGTCACAATTTCAGCAAAAATCTGACGTTCTGCAATTGACTCAGAAATGGTGCCAAACTGTTGCAAACGATCCCCTGAAAGCTTTTTCGGTGGAAACAGATGGGTTTTTATCATGGGAAACAGAATTAGCCCTCGGCGTCTGAGCAACTTTTTTTGAAAAAATCCCTAAGCCGCGCGGTCACAATTTCAGCAAAAATCTGACGTTCTGCAATTCACTCAGAAATGGTGCCAAACTGTTGCAAACGATCGACTGAAAGCTTTTTCAGTGGAAACAGATGGGTTTTTATCATGGGAAACAGAATTAGCCCTCGACGTCTGAACAACTTTTTTTGAAAAAATCCCTAAGCCGCGCGGTCACAATTTCTGCAAAAATCTGACGTTCTGCAATTCACTCCGAAATGGTGCCAAACTGTTGCAAACGATCCCCTGAAAGCTTTTTCGGTGGAAACAGATGGGTTTTTATCATGGGAAACAGAATTAGCCCTCGATGTCTGAACACCTTTTTTTGAAAAAATCCCTAAGCCGCGCGGTCACAATTTCAGCAAAAATCTGACGTTCTGCAATTCACTCAGAAATGGTGCTAAACTGTTGCAATCGATCGACTGAAAGCTTTTTCGGTGGAAACAGATGGGTTTTTATCATGGGAAACAGAATTAGCCCTCGACGTCTGAACAACTTTTTTTGAAAAAATCCCTAAGCCGCGCGGTCACAATTTCAGCAAAAATCTGACGTTCTGCAATTCACTCAGAAATGGTGCCAAACTGTTGCAAACGATCGACTGAAAGCTTTTTCGGTGGAAACTGATGGGTTTTTATCATGGGAAACAGAATTAGCCCTCGACGTCTGAACACCTTTTTTTGAAAAAATCCCGAAGCCGCGCGGTCACAATTTCAGCAAAAATCTGACGTTCTGCAATTCACTCAGAAATGGTGCCAAACTGTTGCAAACGATCCCCGGAATGCTTTTTCAGTGAAAACAGATGGGTTTTTATCATGGGAAATAGAATTAGCCCTCGACGTCTGAGCAACTTTTTTTGAAAAAATCCCTAAGCCGCGTGGTCACAATTTCAGCAAAAATCTGACGTTCTGCAATTCACTCAGAAATGGTGCCAAACTGTTGCAAGCGATCGACTGAAAGCTTTTTCAGTGAAAGCAGATGGGTTTTTATCATGGGAAATAGAATTAGCCCACAACGTCTGAACAACTTTTTTTGAAAAAATCCCGAAGCCGCGCGGTCACAATTTCAGCAAAAATCTGACGTTCTGCAATTGACTCAGAAATGGTGCCAAACTGTTGCAAACGATCCCCTGAAAGCTTTTTCGGTGGAAACAGATGGGTTTTTATCATGGGAAACAGAATTAGCCCTCGGCGTCTGAGCAACTTTTTTTGAAAAAATCCCTAAGCCGCGCGGTCACAATTTCAGCAAAAATCTGACGTTCTGCAATTCACTCAGAAATGGTGCCAAACTGCTGCAAACGATCGACTGAAAGCTTTTTCGGTGGAAACTGATGGGTTTTTATCATGGGAAACAGAATTAGCCCTCGACGTCTGAACACCTTTTTTTGAAAAAATCCCGAAGCCGCGCGGTCACAATTTCAGCAAAAATCTGACGTTCTGCAATTCACTCAGAAATGGTGCCAAACTGTTGCAAACGATCCCCGGAAAGCTTTTTCAGTGAAAACAGATGGGTTTTTATCATGGGAAATAGAATTAGCCCTCGACGTCTGAGCAACTTTTTTTGAAAAAATCCCTAAGCCGCGTGGTCACAATTTCAGCAAAAATCTGACGTTCTGCAATTCACTCAGAAATGGTGCCAAACAGTTGCAAACAATCCCCTGAAAGCTTTGTCGGTGGAAATAGATGGGTTTTTATCATGGGAAACAGAATTAGCCCTCGACGTCTGAACACCTTTTTTTGAAAAAATCCCTAAGCCGCGCGGTCACAATTTCAGCAAAAATCTGACTTTCTGCAATTCACTCAGAAATGGTGCCAAACTGTTGCAAACGATCGACTGAAAGCTTTTTCGATGGAAACTGATGGGTTTTTATCATGGGAAATAGAATTAGCCCTCGACGTCTGAACACCTTTTTTTGAAAAAATCCCGAAGGCGCGCGGTCACAATTTCAGCATAAATCTGACGTTCTGCAATTCACTCAGAAATGGTGCCAAACTGTTGCAAGCGATCGACTGAAAGCTTTTTCAGTGAAAGCAGATGGGTTTTTATCATGGGAAATAGAATTAGCCCACAACGTCTGAACAACTTTTTTTGAAAAAATCCCGAAGCCGCGCGGTCACAATTTCAGCAAAAATCTGACGTTCTGCAATTGACTCAGAAATGGTGCCAAACTGTTGCAAACGATCCCCTGAAAGCTTTTTCGGTGGAAACAGATGGGATTTTATCATGGGAAACAGAATTAGCCCTCGGCGTCTGAGCAACTTTTTTTGAAAAAATCCCTAAGCCGCGCGGTCACAATTTCAGCAAAAATCTGACGTTCTGCAATTCACTCAGAAATGGTGCCAAACTGCTGCAAACGATCGACTGAAAGCTTTTTCGGTGGAAACTGATGGGTTTTTATCATGGGAAACAGAATTAGCCCTCAACGTCTGAACACCTTTTTTTGAAAAAATCCCGAAGCCGCGCGGTCACAATTTCAGCAAAAATCTGACGTTCTGCAATTCACTCAGAAATGGTGCCAAACTGTTGCAAACGATCCCCGGAAAGCTTTTTCAGTGAAAACAGATGGGTTTTTATCATGGGAAATAGAATTAGCCCTCGACGTCTGAGCAACTTTTTTTGAAAAAATCCCTAAGCCGCGTGGTCACAATTTCAGCAAAAATCTGACGTTCTGCAATTCACTCAGAAATGGTGCCAAACAGTTGCAAACAATCCCCTGAAAGCTTTGTCGGTGGAAATAGATGGGTTTTTATCATGGGAAACAGAATTAGCCCTCGAGGTCTGAGCAACGTTTTTTGAAAAAATCTCTAAGCCGCGCGGTCACAATTTCAGCAAAAATCTGACGTTCTGCAATTCACTCAGAAATGCTGCAAAACTGTTGCAAACAATCCCCTGAAAGCTTTTTCGGTGTAAACAGATGGGTTTTTATCATGGGAAACAGAATTAGCCCTCGGCGTCTGAGCAACTTTTTTTGAAAAAATCCCTAAGCCGCGCGGTCACAATTTCAGCAAAAATCTGACGTTCTGCAATTCACTCAGAAATGGTGCCAAACTGTTGCAAACGATCGACTGAAAGCTTTTTCGGTGGAAACAGATGGGTTTTTATCATGGGAAACAGAATTAGCCCTCGACGTCTGAACAACTTTTTTTGAAAAAATCCCTAAGCCGCGCGGTCACAATTTCAGCAAAAATCTGACGTTCTGCAATTCACTCAGAAATGGTGCCAAACTGTTGCAAACGATCGACTGAAAGCTTTTTCGGTGGAAACAGATGGGTTTTTATCATGGGAAACAGAATTAGCCCTCGACGTCTGAGCAACTTTTTTTTGAAAAAATCCCTAAGCCGCGCGGTCACGATTTCAGCAAAAATCTGACGTTCTGCAATTCACTCAGAAATGGTGCCAAACTGTTACAAACGATCGACTGAAAGCTTTTTCAGTGGAAACAGATGGGTTTTTATCATGGGAAACAGAATTAGCCCTCGACGTCTGAACACCTTTTTTTGAAAAAATCTCTATTTCTGCAAAAATCTGACGTTCTGCAATTCACTCCGAAATGGTGCCAAACTGTTGCAAACGATCCCCTGAAAGCTTTTTCGGTGAAAACAGATGGGTTTTTATCATGGGAAACAGAATTAGCCCTCCATGTCTGAACACCTTTTTTTGAAAAAATCCCTAAGCCGCGCGGTCACAATTTCAGCAAAAATCTGACGTTCTGCAATTCACTCAGAAATGGTGCCAAACTGTTGCAAACGATCGACTGAAAGCTTTTTCGGTGGAAACAGATGGATTTTTATCATGGGAAACAGAATTAGCCCTCGACGTCTGAGCAACTTTTTTTGAAAAAATCCCTAAGCCGCGCGGTCACAATTTCAGCAAAAATCTGACGTTCTGCAATTCACTCAGAAATGCTGCCAAACTGTTGCAAACGATCGACTGAAAGCTTTTTCGGTGGAAACTGATGGGTTTTTATCATGGGAAACAGAATTAGCCCTCGACGTCTGAACACCTTTTTTTGAAAAAATCCCTAAGCCGCGCGGTCACAATTTCAGCAAAAATCTGACGTTCTGCAATTCACTCAGAAATGGTGCCAAACTGTTGCAAACGATCGACTGAAAGCTTTTTCGGTGGAAACAGATGGGTTTTTATCATGGGAAACAGAATTAGCCCTCGACGTCTGAACACCTTTTTTTGAAAAAATCCCTAAGCCGCACGGTCACAATTTCAGCAAAAATCTGACTTTCTGCAATTCACTCAGAAATGGTGCCAAACTGTTGCAAACGATCGACTGAAAGCTTTTTCGGTGGAAACTGATGGGTTTTTATCATGGGAAACAGAATTAGCCCTCGACGTCTGAACACCTTTTTTTGAAAAAATCCCGAAGGCGCGCGGTCACAATTTCAGCATAAATCTGACGTTCTGCAATTCACTCAGAAATGGTGCCAAACTGTTGCAAGCGATCGACTGAAAGCTTTTTCAGTGAAAGCAGATGGGTTTTTATCATGGGAAATAGAATTAGCCCACAACGTCTGAACAACTTTTTTTGAAAAAATCCCGAAGCCGCGCGGTCACAATTTCAGCAAAAATCTGACGTTCTGCAATTGACTCAGAAATGGTGCCAAACTGTTGCAAACGATCCCCTGAAAGCTTTTTCGGTGGAAACAGATGGGTTTTTATCATGGGAAACAGAATTAGCCCTCGGCGTCTGAGCAACTTTTTTTGAAAAAATCCCTAAGCCGCGCGGTCACAATTTCAGCAAAAATCTGACGTTCTGCAATTCACTCAGAAATGCTGCCAAACTGTTGCAAACGATCCCCTGAAAGCTTTTTCGGTGGAAACAGATGGGTTTTTATCATGGGAAACAGAATTAGCCCTCGACGTCTGAACAACTTTTTTTGAAAAAATCCCTAAGCCGCGCGGTCACAATTTCTGCAAAAATCTGACGTTCTGCAATTCACTCCGAAATGGTGCCAAACTGTTGCAAACGATCCCCTGAAAGCTTTTTCGGTGGAAACAGATGGGTTTTTATCATGGGAAACAGAATTAGCCCTCGATGTCTGAACACCTTTTTTTGAAAAAATCCCTAAGCCGCGCGGTCACAATTTCAGCAAAAATCTGACGTTCTGCAATTCACTCAGAAATGGTGCTAAACTGTTGCAATCGATCGACTGAAAGCTTTTTCGGTGGAAACAGATGGGTTTTTATCATGGGAAACAGAATTAGCCCTCGACGTCTGAACAACTTTTTTTGAAAAAATCCCTAAGCCGCGCGGTCACAATTTCAGCAAAAATCTGACGTTCTGCAATTCACTCAGAAATGGTGCCAAACTGTTGCAAACGATCGACTGAAAGCTTTTTCGGTGGAAACTGATGGGTTTTTATCATGGGAAACAGAATTAGCCCTCGACGTCTGAACACCTTTTTTTGAAAAAATCCCGAAGCCGCGCGGTCACAATTTCAGCAAAAATCTGACGTTCTGCAATTCACTCAGAAATGGTGCCAAACTGTTGCAAACGATCCCCGGAATGCTTTTTCAGTGAAAACAGATGGGTTTTTATCATGGGAAATAGAATTAGCCCTCGACGTCTGAGCAACTTTTTTTGAAAAAATCCCTAAGCCGCGTGGTCACAATTTCAGCAAAAATCTGACGTTCTGCAATTCACTCAGAAATGGTGCCAAACAGTTGCAAACGATCCCCTGAAAGCTTTGTCGGTGGAAATAGATGGGTTTTTATCATGGGAAACAGAATTAGCCCTCGAGGTCTGAGCAACGTTTTTTGAAAAAATCTCTAAGCCGCGCGGTCACAATTTCAGCAAAAATCTGACGTTCTGCAATTCACTCAGAAATGCTGCAAAACTGTTGCAAACGATCGACTGAAAGCTTTTTCGGTGTAAACAGATGGGTTTTTATCATGGGAAACAGAATTAGCCCTCGGCGTCTGAGCAACTTTTTTTGAAAAAATCCCTAAGCCGCGCGGTCACAATTTCAGCAAAAATCTGACGTTCTGCAATTCACTCAGAAATGGTGCCAAACTGTTGCAAACGATCGACTGAAAGCTTTTTCGGTGGAAACAGATGGGTTTTTATCATGGGAAACAGAATTAGCCCTCGACGTCTGAACAACTTTTTTTGAAAAAATCCCTAAGCCGCGCGGTCACAATTTCAGCAAAAATCTGACGTTCTGCAATTCACTCAGAAATGGTGCCAAACTGTTGCAAACGATCTACTGAAAGCTTTTTCAGTGGAAACAGATGGGTTTTTATCATGGGAAACAGAATTAGCCCTCGACGTCTGAACACCTTTTTTTGAAAAAATCTCTATTTCTGCAAAAATCTGACGTTCTGCAATTCACTCCGAAATGGTGCCAAACTGTTGCAAACGATCCCCTGAAAGCTTTTTCGGTGAAAACAGATGGGTTTTTATCATGGGAAACAGAATTAGCCCTCCATGTCTGAACACCTTTTTTTGAAAAAATCCCTAAGCCGCGCGGTCACAATTTCAGCAAAAATCTGACGTTCTGCAATTCACTCAGAAATGGTGCCAAACTGTTGCAAACGATCGACTGAAAGCTTTTTCGGTGGAAACAGATGGATTTTTATCATGGGAAACAGAATTAGCCCTCGACGTCTGAGCAACTTTTTTTGAAAAAATCCCTAAGCCGCGCGGTCACAATTTCAGCAAAAATCTGACGTTCTGCAATTCACTCAGAAATGCTGCCAAACTGTTGCAAACGATCGACTGAAAGCTTTTTCGGTGGAAACTGATGGGTTTTTATCATGGGAAACAGAATTAGCCCTCGACGTCTGAACACCTTTTTTTGAAAAAATCCCTAAGCCGCGTGGTCACAATTTCAGCAAAAATCTGACGTTCTGCAATTCACTCAGAAATGGTGCCAAACTGTTGCAAACGATCGACTGAAAGCTTTTTCGGTGGAAACAGATGGGTTTTTATCATGGGAAACAGAATTAGCCCTCGACGTCTGAACACCTTTTTTTGAAAAAATCCCTAAGCTGCGCTGTCACAATTTCAGCAAAAATCTGACTTTCTGCAATTCACTCAGAAATGGTGCCAAACTGTTGCAAACGATCGACTGAAAGCTTTTTCAGTGGAAACAGATGGGTTTTTATCATGGGAAACAGAATTAGCCCTCGACTTCTGAACACCTTTTTTTGAAAAAATCTCTAATTCTGCAAAAATCTGACGTTCTGCAATTCACTCCGAAATGGTGCCAAACTGTTGCAAACGATCCCCTGAAAGCTTTTTCGGTGAAAACAGATGGGTTTTTATCATGGGAAACAGAATTAGCCCTCCATGTCTGAACACCTTTTTTTGAAAAAATCCCTAAGCCGCGCGGTCACAATTTCAGCAAAAATCTGACGTTCTGCAATTCACTCAGAAATGGTGCCAAACTGTTGCAAACGATCGACTGAAAGCTTTTTCGGTGGAAACAGATGGATTTTTATCATGGGAAACAGAATTAGCCCTCGACGTCTGAGCAACTTTTTTTGAAAAAATCCCTAAGCCGCGCGGTCACAATTTCAGCAAAAATCTGACGTTCTGCAATTCACTCAGAAATGCTGCCAAACTGTTGCAAACGATCGACTGAAAGCTTTTTCGGTGGAAACTGATGGGTTTTTATCATGGGAAACAGAATTAGCCCTCGACGTCTGAACACCTTTTTTTGAAAAAATCCCTAAGCCGCGTGGTCACAATTTCAGCAAAAATCTGACGTTCTGCAATTCACTCAGAAATGGTGCCAAACTGTTGCAAACGATCGACTGAAAGCTTTTTCGGTGGAAACAGATGGGTTTTTATCATGGGAAACAGAATTAGCCCTCGACGTCTGAACACCTTTTTTTGAAAAAATCCCTAAGCCGCGCGGTCACAATTTCAGCAAAAATCTGACTTTCTGCAATTCACTCAGAAATGGTGCCAAACTGTTGCAAACGATCGACTGAAAGCTTTTTTGGTGGAAACTGATGGGTTTTTATCATGGGAAACAGAATTAGCCCTCGACGTCTGAACACCTTTTTTTGAAAAAATCCCGAAGGCGCGCGGTCACAATTTCAGCATAAATCTGACGTTCTGCAATTCACTCAGAAATGGTGCCAAACTGTTGCAAGCGATCGACTGAAAGCTTTTTCAGTGAAAGCAGATGGGTTTTTATCATGGGAAATAGAATTAGCCCACAACGTCTGAACAACTTTTTTTGAAAAAATCCCGAAGCCGCGCGGTCACAATTTCAGCAAAAATCTGACGTTCTGCAATTGACTCAGAAATGGTGCCAAACTGTTGCAAACGATCCCCTGAAAGCTTTTTCGGTGGAAACAGATGGGTTTTTATCATGGGAAACAGAATTAGCCCTCGGCGTCTGAGCAACTTTTTTTGAAAAAATCCCTAAGCCGCGCGGTCACAATTTCAGCAAAAATCTGACGTTGTGCAATTCACTCAGAAATGGTGCCAAACTGCTGCAAACGATCGACTGAAAGCTTTTTCGGTGGAAACTGATGGGTTTTTATCATGGGAAACAGAATTAGCCCTCGACGTCTGAACACCTTTTTTTGAAAAAATCCCGAAGCCGCGCGGTCACAATTTCAGCAAAAATCTGACGTTCTGCAATTCACTCAGAAATGGTGCCAAACTGTTGCAAACGATCCCCGGAAAGCTTTTTCAGTGAAAACAGATGGGTTTTTATCATGGGAAATAGAATTAGCCCTCGACGTCTGAGCAACTTTTTTTGAAAAAATCCCTAAGCCGCGTGGTCACAATTTCAGCAAAAATCTGACGTTCTGCAATTCACTCAGAAATGGTGCCAAACAGTTGCAAACAATCCCCTGAAAGCTTTGTCGGTGGAAATAGATGGGTTTTTATCATGGGAAACAGAATTAGCCCTCGACGTCTGAACACCTTTTTTTGAAAAAATCCCTAAGCCGCGCGGTCACAATTTCAGCAAAAATCTGACTTTCTGCAATTCACTCAGAAATGGTGCCAAACTGTTGCAAACGATCGACTGAAAGCTTTTTCGGTGGAAACTGATGGGTTTTTATCATTGGAAATAGAATTAGCCCACAACGTCTGAACAACATTTTTTGAAAAAATCCCTAAGCCGCGCGGTCACAATTTCAGCATAAATCTGACGTTCTGCAATTCACTCAGAAATGGTGCCAAACTGTTGCAAGCGATCGACTGAAAGCTTTTTCAGTGAAAGCAGATGGGTTTTTATCATGGGAAATAGAATTAGCCCACAACGTCTGAACAACTTTTTTTGAAAAAATCCCGAAGCCGCGCGGTCACAATTTCAGCAAAAATCTGACGTTCTGCAATTGACTCAGAAATGGTGCCAAACTGTTGCAAACGATCCCCTGAAAGCTTTTTCGGTGGAAACAGATGGGATTTTATCATGGGAAACAGAATTAGCCCTCGGCGTCTGAGCAACTTTTTTTGAAAAAATCCCTAAGCCGCGCGGTCACAATTTCAGCAAAAATCTGACGTTCTGCAATTCACTCAGAAATGGTGCCAAACTGCTGCAAACGATCGACTGAAAGCTTTTTCGGTGGAAACTGATGGGTTTTTATCATGGGAAACAGAATTAGCCCTCGACGTCTGAGCAACTTTTTTTGAAAAAATCCCTAAGCCGCGCGGTCACAATTTCAGCAAAAATCTGACGTTCTGCAATTCACTCAGAAATGCTGCCAAACTGTTGCAAACGATCGACTGAAAGCTTTTTCGGTGGAAACTGATGGGTTTTTATCATGGGAAACAGAATTAGCCCTCGACGTCTGAACACCTTTTTTTGAAAAAATCCCTAAGCCGCGTGGTCACAATTTCAGCAAAAATCTGACGTTCTGCAATTCACTCAGAAATGGTGCCAAACTGTTGCAAACGATCGACTGAAAGCTTTTTCGGTGGAAACAGATGGGTTTTTATCATGGGAAACAGAATTAGCCCTCGACGTCTGAACACCTTTTTTTGAAAAAATCCCTAAGCCGCGCGGTCACAATTTCAGCAAAAATCTGACTTTCTGCAATTCACTCAGAAATGGTGCCAAACTGTTGCAAACGATCGACTGAAAGCTTTTTCGGTGGAAACTGATGGGTTTTTATCATGGGAAACAGAATTAGCCCTCGACGTCTGAACACCTTTTTTTGAAAAAATCCCGAAGGCGCGCGGTCACAATTTCAGCATAAATCTGACGTTCTGCAATTCACTCAGAAATGGTGCCAAACTGTTGCAAGCGATCGACTGAAAGCTTTTTCAGTGAAAGCAGATGGGTTTTTATCATGGGAAATAGAATTAGCCCACAACGTCTGAACAACTTTTTTTGAAAAAATCCCGAAGCCGCGCGGTCACAATTTCAGCAAAAATCTGACGTTCTGCAATTGACTCAGAAATGGTGCCAAACTGTTGCAAACGATCCCCTGAAAGCTTTTTCGGTGGAAACAGATGGGTTTTTATCATGGGAAACAGAATTAGCCCTCGGCGTCTGAGCAACTTTTTTTGAAAAAATCCCTAAGCCGCGCGGTCACAATTTCAGCAAAAATCTGACGTTCTGCAATTCACTCAGAAATGGTGCCAAACTGCTGCAAACGATCGACTGAAAGCTTTTTCGGTGGAAACTGATGGGTTTTTATCATGGGAAACAGAATTAGCCCTCGACGTCTGAACACCTTTTTTTGAAAAAATCCCGAAGCCGCGCGGTCACAATTTCAGCAAAAATCTGACGTTCTGCAATTCACTCAGAAATGGTGCCAAACTGTTGCAAACGATCCCCGGAAAGCTTTTTCAGTGAAAACAGATGGGTTTTTATCATGGGAAATAGAATTAGCCCTCGACGTCTGAGCAACTTTTTTTGAAAAAATCCCTAAGCCGCGTGGTCACAATTTCAGCAAAAATCTGACGTTCTGCAATTCACTCAGAAATGGTGCCAAACAGTTGCAAACAATCCCCTGAAAGCTTTGTCGGTGGAAATAGATGGGTTTTTATCATGGGAAACAGAATTAGCCCTCGACGTCTGAACACCTTTTTTTGAAAAAATCCCTAAGCCGCGCGGTCACAATTTCAGCAAAAATCTGACTTTCTGCAATTCACTCAGAAATGGTGCCAAACTGTTGCAAACGATCGACTGAAAGCTTTTTCGGTGGAAACTGATGGGTTTTTATCATGGGAAACAGAATTAGCCCTCGACGTCTGAACACCTTTTTTTGAAAAAATCCCGAAGGCGCGCGGTCACAATTTCAGCATAAATCTGACGTTCTGCAATTCACTCAGAAATGGTGCCAAACTGTTGCAAGCGATCGACTGAAAGCTTTTTCAGTGAAAGCAGATGGGTTTTTATCATGGGAAATAGAATTAGCCCACAACGTCTGAACAACTTTTTTTGAAAAAATCCCGAAGCCGCGCGGTCACAATTTCAGCAAAAATCTGACGTTCTGCAATTGACTCAGAAATGGTGCCAAACTGTTGCAAACGATCCCCTGAAAGCTTTTTCGGTGGAAACAGATGGGATTTCATCATGGGAAACAGAATTAGCCCTCGGCGTCTGAGCAACTTTTTTTGAAAAAATCCCTAAGCCGCGCGGTCACAATTTCAGCAAAAATCTGACGTTCTGCAATTCACTCAGAAATGGTGCCAAACTGCTGCAAACGATCGACTGAAAGCTTTTTCGGTGGAAACTGATGGGTTTTTATCATGGGAAACAGAATTAGCCCTCGACGTCTGAACACCTTTTTTTGAAAAAATCCCGAAGCCGCGCGGTCACAATTTCAGCAAAAATCTGACGTTCTGCAATTCACTCAGAAATGGTGCCAAACTGTTGCAAACGATCCCCGGAAAGCTTTTTCAGTGAAAACAGATGGGTTTTTATCATGGGAAATAGAATTAGCCCTCGACGTCTGAGCAACTTTTTTTGAAAAAATCCCTAAGCCGCGTGGTCACAATTTCAGCAAAAATCTGACGTTCTGCAATTCACTCAGAAATGGTGCCAAACAGTTGCAAACAATCACCTGAAAGCTTTGTCGGTGGAAATAGATGGGTTTTTATCATGGGAAACAGAATTAGCCCTCGAGGTCTGAGCAACGTTTTTTGAAAAAATCTCTAAGCCGCGCGGTCACAATTTCAGCAAAAATCTGACGTTCTGCAATTCACTCAGAAATGCTGCAAAACTGTTGCAAACAATCCCCTGAAAGCTTTTTCGGTGTAAACAGATGGGTTTTTATCATGGGAAACAGAATTAGCCCTCGGCGTCTGAGCAACTTTTTTTGAAAAAATCCCTAAGCCGCGCGGTCACAATTTCAGCAAAAATCTGACGTTCTGCAATTCACTCAGAAATGGTGCCAAACTGTTGCAAACGATCGACTGAAAGCTTTTTCGGTGGAAACAGATGGGTTTTTATCATGGGAAACAGAATTAGCCCTCGACGTCTGAACAACTTTTTTTGAAAAAATCCCTAAGCCGCGCGGTCACAATTTCAGCAAAAATCTGACGTTCTGCAATTCACTCAGAAATGGTGCCAAACTGTTGCAAACGATCGACTGAAAGCTTTTTCGGTGGAAACAGATGGGTTTTTATCATGGGAAACAGAATTAGCCCTCGACGTCTGAGCAACTTTTTTTTGAAAAAATCCCTAAGCCGCGCGGTCACGATTTCAGCAAAAATCTGACGTTCTGCAATTCACTCAGAAATGGTGCCAAACTGTTACAAACGATCGACTGAAAGCTTTTTCAGTGGAAACAGATGGGTTTTTATCATGGGAAACAGAATTAGCCCTCGACGTCTGAACACCTTTTTTTGAAAAAATCTCTATTTCTGCAAAAATCTGACGTTCTGCAATTCACTCCGAAATGGTGCCAAACTGTTGCAAACGATCCCCTGAAAGCTTTTTCGGTGAAAACAGATGGGTTTTTATCATGGGAAACAGAATTAGCCCTCCATGTCTGAACACCTTTTTTTGAAAAAATCCCTAAGCCGCGCGGTCACAATTTCAGCAAAAATCTGACGTTCTGCAATTCACTCAGAAATGGTGCCAAACTGTTGCAAACGATCGACTGAAAGCTTTTTCGGTGGAAACAGATGGATTTTTATCATGGGAAACAGAATTAGCCCTCGACGTCTGAGCAACTTTTTTTGAAAAAATCCCTAAGCCGCGCGGTCACAATTTCAGCAAAAATCTGACGTTCTGCAATTCACTCAGAAATGGTGCCAAACTGTTGCAAACGATCGACTGAAAGCTTTTTCGGTGGAAACTGATGGGTTTTTATCATGGGAAACAGAATTAGCCCTCGACGTCTGAACACCTTTTTTTGAAAAAATCCCTAAGCCGCGTGGTCACAATTTCAGCAAAAATCTGACGTTCTGCAATTCACTCAGAAATGGTGCCAAACTGTTGCAAACGATCGACTGAAAGCTTTTTCGGTGGAAACAGATGGGTTTTTATCATGGGAAACAGAATTAGCCCTCGACGTCTGAACACCTTTTTTTGAAAAAATCCCTAAGCCGCACGGTCACAATTTCAGCAAAAATCTGACTTTCTGCAATTCACTCAGAAATGGTGCCAAACTGTTGCAAACGATCGACTGAAAGCTTTTTCGGTGGAAACTGATGGGTTTTTATCATGGGAAACAGAATTAGCCCTCGACGTCTGAACACCTTTTTTTGAAAAAATCCCGAAGGCGCGCGGTCACAATTTCAGCATAAATCTGACGTTCTGCAATTCACTCAGAAATGGTGCCAAACTGTTGCAAGCGATCGACTGAAAGCTTTTTCAGTGAAAGCAGATGGGTTTTTATCATGGGAAATAGAATTAGCCCACAACGTCTGAACAACTTTTTTTGAAAAAATCCCTAAGCCGCGCGGTCACAATTTCAGCAAAAATCTGACGTTCTGCAATTGACTCAGAAATGGTGCCAAACTGTTGCAAACGATCCCCTGAAAGCTTTTTCGGTGGAAACAGATGGGTTTTTATCATGGGAAACAGAATTAGCCCTCGGCGTCTGAGCAACTTTTTTTGAAAAAATCCCTAAGCCGCGCGGTCACAATTTCAGCAAAAATCTGACGTTCTGCAATTCACTCAGAAATGCTGCCAAACTGTTGCAAACGATCCCCTGAAAGCTTTTTCGGTGGAAACAGATGGGTTTTTATCATGGGAAACAGAATTAGCCCTCGACGTCTGAACAACTTTTTTTGAAAAAATCCCTAAGCCGCGCGGTCACAATTTCTGCAAAAATCTGACGTTCTGCAATTCACTCCGAAATGGTGCCAAACTGTTGCAAACGATCCCCTGAAAGCTTTTTCGGTGGAAACAGATGGGTTTTTATCATGGGAAACAGAATTAGCCCTCGATGTCTGAACACCTTTTTTTGAAAAAATCCCTAAGCCGCGCGGTCACAATTTCAGCAAAAATCTGACGTTCTGCAATTCACTCAGAAATGGTGCCAAACTGTTGCAATCGATCGACTGAAAGCTTTTTCGGTGGAAACAGATGGGTTTTTATCATGGGAAACAGAATTAGCCCTCGACGTCTGAACAACTTTTTTTGAAAAAATCCCTAAGCCGCGCGGTCACAATTTCAGCAAAAATCTGACGTTCTGCAATTCACTCAGAAATGGTGCCAAACTGTTGCAAACGATCGACTGAAAGCTTTTTCGGTGGAAACTGATGGGTTTTTATCATGGGAAACAGAATTAGCCCTCGACGTCTGAACACCTTTTTTTGAAAAAATCCCGAAGCCGCGCGGTCACAATTTCAGCAAAAATCTGACGTTCTGCAATTCACTCAGAAATGGTGCCAAACTGTTGCAAACGATCCCCGGAATGCTTTTTCAGTGAAAACAGATGGGTTTTTATCATGGGAAATAGAATTAGCCCTCGACGTCTGAGCAACTTTTTTTGAAAAAATCCCT
The DNA here is from genome assembly GCF_965153285.1 of Podarcis tiliguerta. Classification (NCBI taxonomy): domain Eukaryota; kingdom Metazoa; phylum Chordata; class Lepidosauria; order Squamata; family Lacertidae; genus Podarcis; species Podarcis tiliguerta. The sequence continues at coordinate 8,530,915 of NC_139544.1, forward strand.
AAGCCGCGTGGTCACAATTTCAGCAAAAATCTGACGTTCTGCAATTCACTCAGAAATGGTGCCAAACAGTTGCAAACGATCCCCTGAAAGCTTTGTCGGTGGAAATAGATGGGTTTTTATCATGGGAAACAGAATTAGCCCTCGAGGTCTGAGCAACGTTTTTTGAAAAAATCTCTAAGCCGCGCGGTCACAATTTCAGCAAAAATCTGACGTTCTGCAATTCACTCAGAAATGCTGCAAAACTGTTGCAAACGATCGACTGAAAGCTTTTTCGGTGTAAACAGATGGGTTTTTATCATGGGAAACAGAATTAGCCCTCGGCGTCTGAGCAACTTTTTTTGAAAAAATCCCTAAGCCGCGCGGTCACAATTTCAGCAAAAATCTGACGTTCTGCAATTCACTCAGAAATGGTGCCAAACTGTTGCAAACGATCGACTGAAAGCTTTTTCGGTGGAAACAGATGGGTTTTTATCATGGGAAACAGAATTAGCCCTCGACGTCTGAACAACTTTTTTTGAAAAAATCCCTAAGCCGCGCGGTCACAATTTCAGCAAAAATCTGACGTTCTGCAATTCACTCAGAAATGGTGCCAAACTGTTGCAAACGATCGACTGAAAGCTTTTTCGGTGGAAACAGATGGGTTTTTATCATGGGAAACAGAATTAGCCCTCGACGTCTGAACAACTTTTTTTGAAAAAATCCCTAAGCCGCGCGGTCACAATTTCAGCAAAAATCTGACGTTCTGCAATTCACTCAGAAATGGTGCCAAACTGTTGCAAACGATCTACTGAAAGCTTTTTCAGTGGAAACAGATGGGTTTTTATCATGGGAAACAGAATTAGCCCTCGACGTCTGAACACCTTTTTTTGAAAAAATCTCTAAGCCGCGCGGTCACAATTTCTGCAAAAATCTGACGTTCTGCAATTCACTCCGAAATGGTGCCAAACTGTTGCAAACGATCCCCTGAAAGCTTTTTCGGTGAAAACAGATGGGTTTTTATCATGGGAAACAGAATTAGCCCTCCATGTCTGAACACCTTTTTTTGAAAAAATCCCTAAGCCGCGCGGTCACAATTTCAGCAAAAATCTGACGTTCTGCAATTCACTCAGAAATGGTGCCAAACTGTTGCAAACGATCGACTGAAAGCTTTTTCGGTGGAAACAGATGGATTTTTATCATGGGAAACAGAATTAGCCCTCGACGTCTGAGCAACTTTTTTTGAAAAAATCCCTAAGCCGCGCGGTCACAATTTCAGCAAAAATCTGACGTTCTGCAATTCACTCAGAAATGCTGCCAAACTGTTGCAAACGATCGACTGAAAGTTTTTTCAGTGAAAACAGATGGGTTTTTATCATGGGAAATAGAATTAGCCCTCGACGTCTGAGCAACTTTTTTTGAAAAAATCCCTAAGCCGCGTGGTCACAATTTCAGCAAAAATCTGACGTTCTGCAATTCACTCAGAAATGGTGCCAAACAGTTGCAAACAATCCCCTGAAAGCTTTGTCGGTGGAAATAGATGGGTTTTTATCATGGGAAACAGAATTAGCCCTCGAGGTCTGAGCAACGTTTTTTGAAAAAATCTCTAAGCCGCGCGGTCACAATTTCAGCAAAAATCTGACGTTCTGCAATTCACTCAGAAATGCTGCAAAACTGTTGCAAACAATCCCCTGAAAGCTTTTTCGGTGTAAACAGATGGGTTTTTATCATGGGAAACAGAATTAGCCCTCGGCGTCTGAGCAACTTTTTTTGAAAAAATCCCTAAGCCGCGCGGTCACAATTTCAGCAAAAATCTGACGTTCTGCAATTCACTCAGAAATGGTGCCAAACTGTTGCAAACGATCGACTGAAAGCTTTTTCGGTGGAAACAGATGGGTTTTTATCATGGGAAACAGAATTAGCCCTCGACGTCTGAACAACTTTTTTTGAAAAAATCCCTAAGCCGCGCGGTCACAATTTCAGCAAAAATCTGACGTTCTGCAATTCACTCAGAAATGGTGCCAAACTGTTGCAAACGATCGACTGAAAGCTTTTTCGGTGGAAACAGATGGGTTTTTATCATGGGAAACAGAATTAGCCCTCGACGTCTGAGCAACTTTTTTTTGAAAAAATCCCTAAGCCGCGCGGTCACGATTTCAGCAAAAATCTGACGTTCTGCAATTCACTCAGAAATGGTGCCAAACTGTTACAAACGATCGACTGAAAGCTTTTTCAGTGGAAATAGATGGGTTTTTATCATGGGAAACAGAATTAGCCCTCGACGTCTGAACACCTTTTTTTGAAAAAATCTCTATTTCTGCAAAAATCTGACGTTCTGCAATTCACTCCGAAATGGTGCCAAACTGTTGCAAACGATCCCCTGAAAGCTTTTTCGGTGAAAACAGATGGGTTTTTATCATGGGAAACAGAATTAGCCCTCCATGTCTGAACACCTTTTTTTGAAAAAATCCCTAAGCCGCGCGGTCACAATTTCAGCAAAAATCTGACGTTCTGCAATTCACTCAGAAATGGTGCCAAACTGTTGCAAACGATCGACTGAAAGCTTTTTCGGTGGAAACAGATGGATTTTTATCATGGGAAACAGAATTAGCCCTCGACGTCTGAGCAACTTTTTTTGAAAAAATCCCTAAGCCGCGCGGTCACAATTTCAGCAAAAATCTGACGTTCTGCAATTCACTCAGAAATGCTGCCAAACTGTTGCAAACGATCGACTGAAAGCTTTTTCGGTGGAAACTGATGGGTTTTTATCATGGGAAACAGAATTAGCCCTCGACGTCTGAACACCTTTTTTTGAAAAAATCCCTAAGCCGCGTGGTCACAATTTCAGCAAAAATCTGACGTTCTGCAATTCACTCAGAAATGGTGCCAAACTGTTGCAAACGATCGACTGAAAGCTTTTTCGGTGGAAACAGATGGGTTTTTATCATGGGAAACAGAATTAGCCCTCGACGTCTGAACACCTTTTTTTGAAAAAATCCCTAAGCCGCACGGTCACAATTTCAGCAAAAATCTGACTTTCTGCAATTCACTCAGAAATGGTGCCAAACTGTTGCAAACGATCGACTGAAAGCTTTTTCGGTGGAAACTGATGGGTTTTTATCATGGGAAACAGAATTAGCCCTCGACGTCTGAACACCTTTTTTTGAAAAAATCCCGAAGGCGCGCGGTCACAATTTCAGCATAAATCTGACGTTCTGCAATTCACTCAGAAATGGTGCCAAACTGTTGCAAGCGATCGACTGAAAGCTTTTTCAGTGAAAGCAGATGGGTTTTTATCATGGGAAATAGAATTAGCCCACAACGTCTGAACAACTTTTTTTGAAAAAATCCCGAAGCCGCGCGGTCACAATTTCAGCAAAAATCTGACGTTCTGCAATTGACTCAGAAATGGTGCCAAACTGTTGCAAACGATCCCCTGAAAGCTTTTTCGGTGGAAACAGATGGGTTTTTATCATGGGAAACAGAATTAGCCCTCGGCGTCTGAGCAACTTTTTTTGAAAAAATCCCTAAGCCGCGCGGTCACAATTTCAGCAAAAATCTGACGTTCTGCAATTCACTCAGAAATGCTGCCAAACTGTTGCAAACGATCCCCTGAAAGCTTTTTCGGTGGAAACAGATGGGTTTTTATCATGGGAAACAGAATTAGCCCTCGACGTCTGAACAACTTTTTTTGAAAAAATCCCTAAGCCGCGCGGTCACAATTTCTGCAAAAATCTGACGTTCTGCAATTCACTCCGAAATGGTGCCAAACTGTTGCAAACGATCCCCTGAAAGCTTTTTCGGTGGAAACAGATGGGTTTTTATCATGGGAAACAGAATTAGCCCTCGATGTCTGAACACCTTTTTTTGAAAAAATCCCTAAGCCGCGCGGTCACAATTTCAGCAAAAATCTGACGTTCTGCAATTCACTCAGAAATGGTGCCAAACTGTTGCAATCGATCGACTGAAAGCTTTTTCGGTGGAAACAGATGGGTTTTTATCATGGGAAACAGAATTAGCCCTCGACGTCTGAACAACTTTTTTTGAAAAAATCCCTAAGCCGCGCGGTCACAATTTCAGCAAAAATCTGACGTTCTGCAATTCACTCAGAAATGGTGCCAAACTGTTGCAAACGATCGACTGAAAGCTTTTTCGGTGGAAACTGATGGGTTTTTATCATGGGAAACAGAATTAGCCCTCGACGTCTGAACACCTTTTTTTGAAAAAATCCCGAAGCCGCGCGGTCACAATTTCAGCAAAAATCTGACGTTCTGCAATTCACTCAGAAATGGTGCCAAACTGTTGCAAACGATCCCCGGAATGCTTTTTCAGTGAAAACAGATGGGTTTTTATCATGGGAAATAGAATTAGCCCTCGACGTCTGAGCAACTTTTTTTGAAAAAATCCCTAAGCCGCGTGGTCACAATTTCAGCAAAAATCTGACGTTCTGCAATTCACTCAGAAATGGTGCCAAACAGTTGCAAACGATCCCCTGAAAGCTTTGTCGGTGGAAATAGATGGGTTTTTATCATGGGAAACAGAATTAGCCCTCGAGGTCTGAGCAACGTTTTTTGAAAAAATCTCTAAGCCGCGCGGTCACAATTTCAGCAAAAATCTGACGTTCTGCAATTCACTCAGAAATGCTGCAAAACTGTTGCAAACGATCGACTGAAAGCTTTTTCGGTGTAAACAGATGGGTTTTTATCATGGGAAACAGAATTAGCCCTCGGCGTCTGAGCAACTTTTTTTGAAAAAATCCCTAAGCCGCGCGGTCACAATTTCAGCAAAAATCTGACGTTCTGCAATTCACTCAGAAATGGTGCCAAACTGTTGCAAACGATCGACTGAAAGCTTTTTCGGTGGAAACAGATGGGTTTTTATCATGGGAAACAGAATTAGCCCTCGACGTCTGAACAACTTTTTTTGAAAAAATCCCTAAGCCGCGCGGTCACAATTTCAGCAAAAATCTGACGTTCTGCAATTCACTCAGAAATGGTGCCAAACTGTTGCAAACGATCGACTGAAAGCTTTTTCGGTGGAAACAGATGGGTTTTTATCATGGGAAACAGAATTAGCCCTCGACGTCTGAACAACTTTTTTTGAAAAAATCCCTAAGCCGCGCGGTCACAATTTCAGCAAAAATCTGACGTTCTGCAATTCACTCAGAAATGGTGCCAAACTGTTGCAAACGATCTACTGAAAGCTTTTTCAGTGGAAACAGATGGGTTTTTATCATGGGAAACAGAATTAGCCCTCGACGTCTGAACACCTTTTTTTGAAAAAATCTCTAAGCCGCGCGGTCACAATTTCTGCAAAAATCTGACGTTCTGCAATTCACTCCGAAATGGTGCCAAACTGTTGCAAACGATCCCCTGAAAGCTTTTTCGGTGAAAACAGATGGGTTTTTATCATGGGAAACAGAATTAGCCCTCCATGTATGAACACCTTTTTTTGAAAAAATCCCTAAGCCGCGCGGTCACAATTTCAGCAAAAATCTGACGTTCTGCAATTCACTCAGAAATGGTGCCAAACTGTTGCAAACGATCGACTGAAAGCTTTTTCGGTGGAAACAGATGGATTTTTATCATGGGAAACAGAATTAGCCCTCGACGTCTGAGCAACTTTTTTTGAAAAAATCCCTAAGCCGCGCGGTCACAATTTCAGCAAAAATCTGACGTTCTGCAATTCACTCAGAAATGCTGCCAAACTGTTGCAAACGATCGACTGAAAGCTTTTTCGGTGGAAACTGATGGGTTTTTATCATGGGAAACAGAATTAGCCCTCGGCGTCTGAACACCTTTTTTTGAAAAAATCCCGAAGGCGCGCGGTCACAATTTCAGCATAAATCTGACGTTCTGCAATTCACTCAGAAATGGTGCCAAACTGTTGCAAGCGATCGACTGAAAGCTTTTTCAGTGAAAGCAGATGGGTTTTTATCATGGGAAATAGAATTAGCCCACAACGTCTGAACAACTTTTTTTGAAAAAATCCCGAAGCCGCGCGGTCACAATTTCAGCAAAAATCTGACGTTCTGCAATTGACTCAGAAATGGTGCCAAACTGTTGCAAACGATCCCCTGAAAGCTTTTTCGGTGGAAACAGATGGGTTTTTATCATGGGAAACAGAATTAGCCCTCGGCGTCTGAGCAACTTTTTTTGAAAAAATCCCTAAGCCGCGCGGTCACAATTTCAGCAAAAATCTGACGTTCTGCAATTCACTCAGAAATGCTGCCAAACTGTTGCAAACGATCCCCTGAAAGCTTTTTCGGTGGAAACAGATGGGTTTTTATCATGGGAAACAGAATTAGCCCTCGACGTCTGAACACCTTTTTTTGAAAAAATCCCGAAGGCGCGCGGTCACAATTTCAGCATAAATCTGACGTTCTGCAATTCACTCAGAAATGGTGCCAAACTGTTGCAAGCGATCGACTGAAAGCTTTTTCAGTGAAAGCAGATGGGTTTTTATCATGGGAAATAGAATTAGCCCACAACGTCTGAACAACTTTTTTTGAAAAAATCCCGAAGCCGCGCGGTCACAATTTCAGCAAAAATCTGACGTTCTGCAATTGACTCAGAAATGGTGCCAAACTGTTGCAAACGATCCCCTGAAAGCTTTTTCGGTGGAAACAGATGGGTTTTTATCATGGGAAACAGAATTAGCCCTCGGCGTCTGAGCAACTTTTTTTGAAAAAATCCCTAAGCCGCGCGGTCACAATTTCAGCAAAAAAATGACGTTCTGCAATTCACTCAGAAATGCTGCCAAACTGTTGCAAACGATCCCCTGAAAGCTTTTTCGGTGGAAACAGATGGGTTTTTATCATGGGAAACAGAATTAGCCCTCGACGTCTGAACAACTTTTTTTGAAAAAATCCCTAAGCCGCGCGGTCACAATTTCTGCAAAAATCTGACGTTCTGCAATTCACTCCGAAATGGTGCCAAAACTGTTGCAAACGATCCCCTGAAAGCTTTTTCGGTGGAAACAGATGGGTTTTTATCATGGGAAACAGAATTAGCCCTCGATGTCTGAACACCTTTTTTTTGAAAAAATCCCTAAGCCGCGCGGTCACAATTTCAGCAAAAATCTGACGTTCTGCAATTCACTCAGAAATGGTGCCAAACTGTTGCAATCGATCGACTGAAAGCTTTTTCGGTGGAAACAGATGGGTTTTTATCATGGGAAACAGAATTAGCCCTCGACGTCTGAACAACTTTTTTTGAAAAAATCCCTAAGCCGCGCGGTCACAATTTCAGCAAAAATCTGACGTTCTGCAATTCACTCAGAAATGGTGCCAAACTGTTGCAAACGATCGACTGAAAGCTTTTTCGGTGGAAACTGATGGGTTTTTATCATGGGAAACAGAATTAGCCCTCGACGTCTGAACACCTTTTTTTGAAAAAATCCCGAAGCCGCGCGGTCACATTTCAGCAAAAATCTGACGTTCTGCAATTCACTCAGAAATGGTGCCAAACTGTTGCAAACGATCCCCGGAATGCTTTTTCAGTGAAAACAGATGGGTTTTTATCATGGGAAATAGAATTAGCCCTCGACGTCTGAGCAACTTTTTTTGAAAAAATCCCTAAGCCGCGTGGTCACAATTTCAGCAAAAA